>NW_001820830.1:720306-765994 GCF_000146945.2 Sclerotinia sclerotiorum 1980 UF-70
TGATCTATATCCATTAGCAGCAAAGACCCAATATCAAAAATTAGTCCTAATCTAAATGAACTACTCCGTACCTAGTATGGACACCACGGAAGCTCTAACGTAACCATTTCGTAATGAACTTATACTTTAGGATGTATTATCTATTTCCACTAGGTGTTTTTTATGTGTTCAATCTGTCTATCATACCGTACGTACCCTGTATCACCATCCTCCGCATGCTAGATCACTAGCTACTATATCGAATCGGCGAATATAAGATCTTAAGATCTTAACTCTCATATCCAGTACCAATAACCTATATTACCTACCTACCTATCGATCTATCTATCAAAGAGGAAATATCAATCAAACACATCACCCACCATCCATCACTCACCCACCATCATCATCACTTACTCCCTCCCCTCCCTTTTAACCACAACAACAAAATCATATCACTCTCACATCTCACACCTCACAATCCACTCCCTAGACTATAGGCCATAGGCCATAGACCACAGACCATAGGCACAGGTATAAAAAGTCATAAATCTCTCTCTCCATTCATCCATTCATCCATTCATCCATCCATTCAATCATTCATTCAATTACCAATCACCAAAATCCCACAAGATACAAATTCCAATTCGAGCTGAATAACCATCAATCTATCCATCCATCCATTCATTCATTTTTATAATCTATTTGAAGATGCTCAATGACCAGAGTCAAATCAAAGTAAGATAAAACAGGGAATTATAGATTCATCAGGTCAAACGATATCAAAGTGACGCCTTCATAGAAAGGAAGAAAAAGAAAATAAACGAAGAACCGATCATGTAAAAAATCTCAAAATGTCAACTCCTGAATCGCTAGAAACCCTTTCGTTGCTCTCCCAGCTTTGCGAGTTTCTCATGCAAAAGCCCAAGAGGATCTCGTGTCCAGCGTTTCGTGCCATGAAATTCCGTACAAGCCTTCATGTATCTTTTCTCTCGTAATCTCTGTACCCAAGCATTCCATCATTCACGTCACGTCACGTTCCTATTACCAGTTTGTACTTAATGCTTTGTAGCAACGACTAGAATTGTATTAGATGTGAAAATTCAAATCAAGTTAAAGGAGCTTACCAGCAGGAACTACAATGATAATGATCAAGATGATGATGCCTATAACCAAGCACATCCTCATCTTCATATCCTATAACCGAATATTAGCATAAATCGTCTGATTGGCATCAGGTATAACGATTTACCTTCCACCACATCTGTTTGCGGACTCTGTTGGCTCCACGACGGAAACCTTGTGCTGAAACTGCGAGACTATCGGTTTTATCTTGAAGGGAATCTAAATGGGCACCACGTTCTGAGACTTTGTTGATATTCTCGCGCATTACACCAACAGTATCATCGATAGTCTAGGAAGAAAAGAATAATTAGTCAAGGCTTTGCAGCATGAACCGAGTTACCCGCGGGTTGCCAAAAGCTGTCTGTTGAATTTGGAGCACTTCAGGATTTGGAGAGCTTTGCAGTCTGAACATCACTCTCGAAGATCGTTGCATAGGTATGGTCGCAACCATTCGTGACGTTGTCTTCCGAGAAAATATATGTCGGCACTCGTGTTGGCGGCGGCTAAAACACATTCACAGCGAGACCAACATAGCATAATTGATCGATTACCAACACAATCGACACACCCTCCTATCCCATCCGCATGCCGAAATTATATATTGGAATCGTGACTACTAAGCGCAATATTTATTCCCGTCGTTTGTTGAATCGTTATCGCAAGGTCGGTCGCAAAATCATCATATGCATAATGATGACAGAATGACAAAACTCTCCATCGACTTCCAAAACTCTTCTCCATCGACAGACAACTCCTCTGGCCTTCGGGATATCATATGTAACTTACAGCTTGTAATGCCGCCGTCCTTTGGTTACCTCCTGCTTGTTGGGTACCTGCACCAGCAGCTCCTCCGCTTGGGATATAAGGATCATATTGAGGTTCTCTGTGGTCGGCCATTATGTCGTTTGTGTAGGTATGAGGATTGATTTGTTCGTGAAGAATAGGTCGTTAATTTTGGTTTTGGTTCCTCTCTGAACGAAAAATAGCTCAGCAAAGATTTGTGTCGTAAATATTTGAGTTGTGTAGGTAGTCGTTGTTGGTGTTGGAGATAAGGAAGATGTAATGAAATGGTTTGAATGGGGTTCTGGAGCACGTTTAGAAGCGAAACAATAGTGCAGTCCAAACGTGATTGGTATCTACCAGGGGGACTTTCAAGGTTAATACTCTAGTTGCTTTCTTTGAGGAGTGAATCAATAAGTAGGTTACTAACTAATAGCTCCAAATTTAATTCAATTGAGCATCTAAAAGAAATTGAAACGATAAAAACAATGAAGTTTACAGTATCAAAATGAAAGGCTAGCTACTATATAATTTATTTATCTTGGACTTGGAATACGAACGGCTTCGTCGGAATCCATTCTAATTCCAGTTGCCTACCAACTTGTCTACGCAATCAATTCTGCCCGCCATCCATCAAAATCATCATGCGCCATGCTCATTTTCCACGTGATACTCTATGAAAACCCCGGTCATTGTGACATCGGCTGCTTCTCAAAAGTCAAAAAAAGATGGCTGTGTCACAGTGGCGAAACCTTGAAGATTTCATAAAATCATCAAAGAAACAAATGCGGAACGAATATCAATCTCGTAATGTGATGGTGCTATTGTCAGTGCTGTCGATTTTGTCAATGCGAATCATTTATATTTTGAGCGTCGAGGATATATTATGCATTGCTTTTACTCAGTGGTTAACCACTGCATTAATATTGAGTTTATTGAGGTCAAGTTGTCCAATAGGTATAAGAAGGAACCATCTTCCCCGGATTTAAAATCCATTATAATACACGCTTCATTCTGCGGGCTGTATCATATCTTGATGCTCCACACAAGATTATATATACGAATGGAGATATCCTCAAGGTCCAGATAGATCTAAAATCTAAAATCAAAATGCATACATTCCTTCCGCACTGAATGGATAACAGCGAGCGCAGATAGAGAAAGTTTTAAAAGGCTTGAATAAGAAAAATCACATTGGTTTTTTATTTTTCAATTCATTTTATAAGTACATGAAAACAGGTATAGTAATATAACCATCAATCAGATTTCATTCACAACATCTAAACATCCAAGATCTTATAGAGTACATTCATCTACTCATAAAACATATCATATCATACCATATCATATCTCAAAAAAAAAAGATCCCACCAAACCCCAACAATCTAATCTACAAAAACCCCAAACCACCAAATCCAAAAACAAGCCCGCCTTCCTTCCTCTCCTCTTCAACTGCATACCTAGTATATCTCTCTCTATCCACATTTCCATACCATAATCCCATATTCCAAGAAAGATAAAATTCCGACAGTTCAAATACTTTTATCGCCAATCTCCAACTCCCCCATGCCCAAAACACCGTAAACACCAATTCACCCCCTAGGTGCATTCTTGCTTCTAAATGCTATGCTGTATACTCCGTATATGCACGCTCAAAAAGAGAACTAAATATAGGATATATAAAAATACAAAGAAACATCGTCGTGAGGAAATGAAAATATAAATATGAGTAGTCAAGAACAAAGAATACATGTCTTCGTTTATCGTGAGAAATTGAAAGGAAAAAAAGAGGAATGAATGAATGAAGTAAATCTATAAATAGATTTATAAATGCAGAAGTTAAACTGAAACCCAACGAATCAGCATTTGGTAGGGAAGTCGTATTGCGTATCAGCTTCTTGTTGGGTTTTGATATCAAGAGAAGAGAAAAGGAAAATCCAGAACTCTGTGAATGGTTAGATAAAGGCGAACTGAGATATGTGATAGGTCGTTGCGCGTACATTCTGACATGCCAAATCTATCTGTCAAACTAGCATATCGAGAAGAGAGCTCTATCAAGGCTATCAGACAGATACATCGCCGAAATGTTTCTTGAATAATCTATGGTATTCGAGTCAAGAACCTAGTAAATGTTGTTATGATCACAAAGGTAGTGACAAAAAGGTGGCTATGAACAGATCGATGCGAACTTTCAAGTATGCTGAGAAGAGTCTATTAAGAAATGTCGATGCCAAAACCTCGTTCTGGACCACGTTGCCATAAAGGCGGAGAAACAAGAAGAGATTTTCGCCTTGGTCTTGGAGTTTGAAGTATCGGTGTTTCATTCTCATAAGATGTCGGCGACATCACATTGATATCGTCCAATGGCGAAAAGGTTAATTGCGTATTGATGGGTCCAATTTCCTCGGCTTCCAGGAGCATTTGTCCAATGGTAGCAATTTTCAGAGCATCCCAAGTACCTTCACGCCTAGGCGCTGCTTCCTGTAAGATCATTACCGCATCTCTCCTTATATTTTGATCAGGACATGCGTATATAACAACGAAAAGAGAAGGAATAATCCCCGCATCAAAGACAAACGTCTTCAAGAACCGGGGATCAGAAACAAGATTTTGACTGAGAGAAATGATTTGACGAAAGATGGGAAGGAAGTGATCAGAAATTCGGTAGTCAAGAAAGACTCCTTGGCCCATAAGTCCTATGCAAAGAGCTTTGATTTGAAGAGTAGTGGCAGCAACATAATCTGCATTACCCAGAGGAGATTGTGCATAAGAAATGATTGGCTGGAATGCTCTCTGCCAATCCTGAAAAATGGAACTGAACATAGGAAATTCGAAACCAGTAAGAATTGGAGATGACGCTTCCAGATGAAGCCTTTGAAGTTTTGAGAAGCTGATTGCCAAACCTTTAGGGGATAGAGCTGGAGATGCCAAGCGTTTTTCAAGGTCTGCTCTAGGTATACTTGGGAGAGAATGATATAGCACATGTTCTAAGTGAAATTCGGCCTCTTCAAGATTGCCAAGTCGCCGGGGAATATTGGGTGGCGATACATCGACGGAGATGAGGTCAAGAACTTTGCAGCTCAATGAATCCGGATCATCTGGTCTTGTCACTATCGCCAAGGCAAGGTGGAGATACGCGGTAACAATCTCATTTTCTACCAGATCTGGTGCAGGAGAACTTAACAAGAGATTGTGACGAGGATGACTTGAAAATGCTTCATGATGGTGCATCATTTTCAGTGCACTGTAAATGTGCTTATCTGCCAATTGAGTATTGCCATCTATAAGGTCAAAGAGTTAGTGATTACCTTCAAGGGGATGTATTTAAGAAAAATGAGGCTTACGGAAATTCTCAAAGCAGAAAATAATAAGGGAAACAAGTAAAGGAATGCGCAAAGAATTCTGACTGGTCTGAACGAGGTTACGAAGATACCTAAGCGATTTTCCATACTGCTTTAGAGCATATTGATGGTGCATTTCTACTTGATCGGCTGTAGCATGACCTGATTAGCACCGAATTATCAAGTAATATTTGAGACTCACAAATCCTCTGGAACCCAGCTTCGCCTTCATCCTGATCCAGATACTTCGAGGCTTTCATAGCTTTGCTCAAGGCAGCAATTGCGGTAGCAGCATGTCGGACGGACGTGTCGGTATGACAAGCCTGAAGGATGATGATGTTGAATAGTTTCTTTTCCGAACCTCCAGCAAGCTCAAGCACCGTTTCTTTACAGAAGAAATCAAAATACTGAGCCTCTTGCTCATTTCCAAAGTCTATTACGGAAATAGTAGGGGGTATTGAAACTAATGGAGTTTCTATAACCTCTTGAGATATCCCAGTAGATATAGTTGGGCCCATTAGCCAGGCCGGCTTATCCTATGATGGGTATCAGCAAAGTCATAATTAATACCATATTAAGGCATACCTTAGGACTATACTCATAGCCATCACATTTCCTTCCGAAATTTTTGCATCGCATGCACGATGGTTTGGCCTCATCACATTTGACTCGCCGTATTCTAAAAGTAGAATATATGTTAACAAATTTTCATATGGTTAGCTTTCAACATATGAAATCTAGTATGATGAAAGAAACCACAAACTTCATACTATGAAACGCCCAATTGATCAAGTGGACCAATTGATGTCTTATTCACCACTTTTACTCACTTGCAAGTGGTACACCCTGTCTTTGACTTCTGCCTGCAAGCACGTGTCTTTTTAGAAGCTGTAGATGATCCTGCTAATGTAAACTCTGAAGAAGTCATTGCCATCTTGAGAATATGGCAATGATGAGATTCTAAGTATGAGAAGATGAAAAGCCCAGTAAGAGAAGGCGAAAATGTGAAATTTTGAAATGGGATTCTAGCCTGAGGAAAAAGGCTGGATCAATAGAGAAAGGGAAGAGAGGAAGAGTGAAAAGTCCCAAAGCTTTTAGACGCGCGCAAGATTCAAAGGAAAGGAAGAGTTCGAAGTCAGCGTTAGAAGATCCGGCTCCCTAATGAGGGAGTCAACAACATGTATAAATTTGCGGCGATAAGGAATGAGGGCTGTAACGGTTAAAGATAACAGCGGTAAGGATAAAAAAGATACAGATCTATATAGATAGGGCTGTTGATGAAAATAAATACTCCACGCTGAGGCTGCGTATTATTTGCAGTAATCATAGTAATCATGTTGACGATGCAGAACAAGATGATGATGTTGTTGTTGTTGTTGGAGTGTGGATTCCAAGTGTCATTTTTCGTTGCTATATTTAAAAATAGAAGTGACAGACATGAAAAGACAAGGTTACCATTGGACAAGAGTTTGGCTAAATTCAAATGTTAGTACGGAATAATTTTCAATAATTAATGACCAATATATCTTCCAATCAAATTTCAAGAATCTATTTCGAACCCATGACTTATCCTTAATCTATCCTTGTTCAGATCTTATCTTTCCTTCCCCCTTCCTCCTCTAAACGCGCGACAGTGGGATAGACGATTTCGTGTGCCTTGCATGAGGAAGTTGCAAAATCCTTTAACACCAGTGAGGCTGTTAATTATGTGATCCGTGCCAATGTGCTCCGTGCCAATGTGCTCATACCAGAGGATGAGAAGGAGGAAAATGAAATCCCATTTCTATTTGAAGATATTACGCAGGTACTCATAGTTACGAAAGGAGCGGCTGAAGTTCCTATTTGAAGTTTGGCATCCCGAATTTGAGGAGTAATCGTGCAAATTAAGGTAGTGGTCAGGGTGTTATAAAGGATGAAGGACCCGAGCACGGGTGAAATTGTCGATACGAGGAAACGGGAGATCTCATAGGATCTCATCGATATTTCTTGAGTCTATCTTCACATCGTTCTTCACCCTGAGACGGGATGCACATCATTCTCCGCATGCTCGGACTACCGGTAGGTCTTCCAAGGAAGGGAATCTACTCCTCCCGTTCTGAGGAGCACTGTGCCTTAAAACACAGCAATCTTCAATGTGTTGTTCATTGTATTTGATTGACCAAGGAAAGGATATAATTATCTATTCTTACCTATTTTACTATCTTCTGTTTACGTAAACTGATAGCTGCGTCTCATCAATAATATTATACTGCCTGGCTTCTCCTACTTCTATATTCTATACTTAACTCTTTAATTTTGACGGACCCCGCACATATCGATGAAATAAACCATGAGGATAAAGAAAATCATCTGCAGCTGCAGCAGAGCACAACAAAACAGCCCTCAAAAGCCAGAGCCTACTCACACCCCACTGTCGCTCATGTTTAACTCGCTCACATGATCACGATGCAAAACGCAGCGGCCAACAACCGCACACAGCACGGAGAGATTTCCCGACCCATTTCGTGCCTTCTCCACTGAACCTTTCAGGGAAGAAAGAGCGAAACGAAACCAAGTCAAACTTTATTCCAACCTACCTTCTAGAGTAAAAGTTTAAAAGTTCCAAATCTCAGTCCAGGGACAAGATAATATGACGGCCACATCACCATAAACTCGCCGAGATACTTTGAATCGTCACTCTTTGCCAAGTCAACTACCTGCTGTTGGCCTAGAAATTATGCGAAGTCCACCTGCACGTGTAGTCCACCATGGCTGTAAGCAAATGAGTGAGTATTGTCTGGGCTGAGTTGATGAATTATATTACTGGGTAGTAGTTAAGAGAGGACCAAGCAATTCAATAATCATTTGAACAGCGCTGAACGAGCGATGTACCTTGTAGCGTTCGACAGATATTGTAGATGCTACAAGGTAAATACCGGATATCTGTACAAAGTTGTAAATGCCTCTATGCCTTTTTATTTACCAAGGAATGAAATACGAGGTTCTGAATTCAATTCTTTTCATCACGGTCGCTTTCAATTATTCTTTTCTCCTCTCCCCCTCGGAACATCAATATTTCTTTCAAGGTCAGGTCTGTTCCTCACGTTTACATTTACTTTAGCCTATTGCTCAAAGTGAACTACTTACTGCACCGTAATGTACTTTACTCTATTCTGCTTAACTAAATACCGACGAGAGTTCATTCCTCTTTTAGATTACATTCTTGGAATTGAGTTCCAAGACTTGCTTCGCCGCACATCCTTACTTTTCAACTTCATTCCCCGCAAGATCAAGTTTCCCTCCGCATCTGTGCTTTCCATTAATACGAGGGAATTCCACACACAGAGCCATTACTACGACCTTGTACAACAGCCAACGGTTACTTTACATCTACCTTTTAATATTTTCAATTACCTCCTCTCTTGATGAATTTTCCATCCTTGTCGACAACCTCAACAAAACAACATTTATTCCGTAAATACCCATCTTAACATGGTGATGGTTGTTGCTTTGCTACAATCAAATCGCTCGTTGGCTTAGGTTTTTGGACTTTTGCTGTCCCGAAAATCATTTCAATCGTTCAACCGTTCAATGTTGATCTCGGTTCTTGGAAAACTGGAGCAAGTGGAGTAATTCAATCGTTTCTCCTATCGCATTTTGATCGATTGCCAGGATATAATTTAATTGGAGATTCTTTCGTCCTATTCTTTATTTCTGCGTGCTCCGTCAAATTCACCACTTGGTCTCTCGACGTCATTGACCTCGGCGCATTTCCAGCCTCGATACCTATTAATTTACATTACACAAAATTGCACAAACAAATATCATTCTAAATCATGAAGCTCTCCACGTCTTCATCGGCTTTGGCTACAGCTTTAATAGCTGGAAGTCATCTAGTTAATGCAATAGAAGTAGATCTTACTTCTCCAGGTATGTATCTTACTCCCATGCCGTCATATTTTCTTTACTAACTGTGGATCCAGACTCTATCAAGAGCGCGGCGAGTACCATCGCGTACGACATGATGACCTATTACACAGGAAATCAGACGGGCGGCATACCTGGAAATTTACCAGCGCCATATTATTGGTGGGAAGCAGGAGCAATGTTCGGCTCGCTGATCGACTATTGGTATTATACGGGTGATTCGTCATATAATGATGTTACCACTGAGGCCATGCTGTGGCAGACGGGACCCGACAATGATTATATGACCCCGAATCAAACAAAAACGGAGGGAAATGATGACCAGGGATTCTGGGGGTTGGCCGCCATGTCTGCTGCCGAAGTGAACTTTCCAAATCCTCCTTCAAATAAACCTCAATGGCTCGCTCTTGCGCAGGCAGTTTTCAATACCCAAGCCCCTCGTTGGGACGATAGTACTTGTGGCGGTGGCTTACGATGGCAAATCTTTACGTTCAATAATGGCTATAATTACAAAAACTCCATCTCCAATGGCTGCTTCTTCAATTTGGGTGCACGACTTGCAAAATATACTGGCAACGATACATATGCACAGTGGGCAGAAAGAACTTGGGACTGGATGGAAAATGTGGGACTAATGGATGAAAACTACTATGTTTACGATGGCTCGGACGATACGATAAACTGTACAAGGCTTAATCATATACAGTGGACTTATAACGCCGGGGCTTTTCTGCTCGGCGCGGCAAATATGTATAATTACACCAACGGAAGCGATATATGGCGTGGACGTGTTGAGGGTTTACTGAATGGCACCCATGTGTTCTTCCAGAATAACATCATGATGGAAGTAGCCTGTGAGAATAATGGGAAATGCAATATTGATCAACAATCTTTCAAGGCATACCTCGCTCGCTGGCTAGCTGCCACAACGAAAATGGCACCCTTTACCTACGATGCCGTTATGGCCTACTTACGTCCCTCTGCTGCAGGGGCCGCGGCATCATGTGTTGGAGGAGATAACGGACGTACTTGTGGTCTCAATTGGAGAACCGGCGGGTTTGATGGATTTTATGGTGTAGGAGAACAGATGTCTGCTTTAGAGGTTATTCAGAGTAATCTCATTGAGCAGGTCGCAGGACCAGTAACTAATACAACCGGTGGAACGAGTAAAGGGGATCCGAGTGCTGGGTCGGGCAAGAGCTCAAGCAGTTTTTCATCAACTAAGCCGGTTACTACGGCTGATAAGGTCGGGGCGGGAATTCTTACTACCGTATTGTTGCTTGCCTTCATTGGAAGTATCTGGTGGATGATTGTCGATTAATGAGAAGGGCTATGAAAGTCTTCTTGTATAAATATATTCGTGTTTGGCATCGACGAATGTTTTGATGAAATGGGGTGGAACAGTAGCTTTTCCTGTTACAGGTGTTTGATGGGCTGGGCTTGGGGGATTCACTACAATTTTGAGTGGGAAAATGGGGACTCGGATTCGGAAGGAACCTTTTGGAGTTTTGGGCGTCAATTGAAAATTGGTGTGTCATGATTCTGTTCAGTTTTGGAGAATTTGTATGATCATGATAAATGAACGCAATGGGGGAAATGCAGCGACGTCTAATACTTGCGTGCAGCGAACAAGATCCGGTGGGTAGATGGGCAAACCGTACTACAGATAATTGGGAGTTGATGGGTTTAAATCATAAAATTTGGTTTGGGCATAGTGTGGGATGATGAGATAGGAGCAGAGGAGCTTCCTAATTTTTGTTCTTATGAGCAGAGAAGTTGAAAGGGAAATATGAGATGACAATTCTCTTTGAATCTAATTTCTTGGATGATGAAATGTGCAAACAAGTAAGAGGAATCATTTTTCGAGTTGATGCTATAGCACTCAGACTACTATTGGTATGAAGCCTGATGGTTTGTTTCATGACTGTTGCTGAAATTTGAGGCATATCCACTTCACATTTTAAAGAAATCAGATGCCTCCCTGCGGGACTTCATACCAAACTTGAATTCCAGCATATAAACTATTTTTCACATATATTTCGGGAAGAAATCCTGACACGCTTTTGAAAGAATTTAGAAACTGACTTGTCACTGAGCTTAGAAGGATTAGAAGCAGCAGGGGGCTCTAAAACTTTTGACGTGTCCCCACGCGTCCCCAAGATCTTAGGTTGCATCTTATAGTTGTGAAATGAAAAAATGATAGGGTTCCCCATTCAAAATTCATAAGAGCTGGACATTATTTGATGACTTGTGGAAAGACATTTGGTAGTAATATGCTATTCTTGAGATATATTGGTAAGGAGCCACGTGGTGGGTGGTCTGCGGTCTGCGGTTTGCGAATGAGAAATTGTCTATCTATCTCTCTTTCTATTAATAACGCAGGTCTGATGTGAAACGTATAGCATTTTGGCTTGAAATAAAATAGACTCCTTCCCCGGATCGATACATGCTAGTAATACGGAGTACCATTGGTGCATGGCAGATCAATACTCATGTGATCAGATCGTTGAGTTACACTTGTATCTTAGAATTCGAGACATTTAAATATATAATTGGTCTTCTGATATTGAGAATTCTGAGGCAGAGAATTAGTATACAGCTAGGTAGCTGAGTAATATCTATCTATATCTGTCGCACGATGATCTGCGCAAGGATAGGGGAGGCTTTGCATGTCGGGCGTCGCTCGAGCAGGCGGATTCCAACTAAATTGTGTATTTTCTGCTTACCCCCAGAGACTTGTTTATGAGTGCCGCATCATGCAAATGGAAACACCAGAAATATACGAAGATTTTTATCAGCTGATGGTGGCCAGCCGCACGCCAATGATCCTCCGCATTTCGGTATTTATCTTGTACTTCGTACAGGCCACACGGCCACATGCCTACCCTGCCGACGTAGGACAACACAACGATATTCATTTGCAAATCTGCAGCCACTTCCCAGAGCAACGCATTATGTCGTCGATTCTTGATCATCCCAGCAACTTGTCATGGAAACAAGATCTCAACAATTTCCGGAGTCGCATAGTTGCGATGGCAACATGTCTGATGGGAATATTCCTAAATTCCGAAAGCCAAGGACACGGGTCGTAAACGCCTCTTCTGCAGGACTGGTGATTTTCTACCACATCTAAGATTTCCAAGATTGGTTTAAGTCTTCTCTGTCAGGGATTCAGCTAAACGCCGACTGGACAATGCGATTGGGTCGTTTTTTCTCCCGAAACGCAAATGTACTCAGGTCAGGTTTGCTGCCACCACCAACATTTCTATGACAATACTCTCGTCATCGGGGCTGCAATATTCCAAGATATTGATATTGGATTGGCAGAAAACTGTTTTGAGCTCCCGATTGGAAATGTTTCGCGCAAAGGGCTGTGAAATACACAAGATTATGCCAACGAAAAGTAGTAAGATAATAGGAATAGGAAGAAATTAGAAATGCCGCGGGTTTTTTCAAGACTTGGTCGGTCTTGCATGATCTGCTGCATGGTTTGATGACTTTCCCGCTTTCCCGTCTTTTTGCCTAGGTTACCATGTTGTATTTGAGAATAGGAAATTGTTTCCCAACGACATTGCTTTGCTTGTTGTTTGTCATTTTTTGAGTGCAAAATCTATTATGCAGAGACATATATGTACAGGTACCTCAAACAAGAAGCCCAAGTTGACTGACCATTCTCACTCAGCCTCCTTAAAGTTATTTCTTCTTCGACTCTCCATCAGAGTCAAATCGACGCCCAGCTGAATTTTCTACGTCAAAATATCTTATCATAGCTACTAGGCTGGCAGACAGTAGACTGCAGTTCTTTTATAAATCCTCTACTTTCTCCCTATTTTATCCCTTCGTTAAAAAGCCACGGGCTAATAATTACACAGCATTTGCACACCCGCACCGTTAAACATCAAGATGGCATGGTTGAAAGGATTGCTTACCAGGGCAGCATCATTGCATGCTTCGCTATCTCAGTATTCTACTAATGGTGAGTTATTCAAAACTATAGGAATTAGGCATACTGACTGTTCTCATAGGGGTGTCTACATATGGATGTTTGAATGCAACAACACTTCCTCCATTCCTACCAGACGATGTATGTTCACTTAGTATCAAACACCTTAATTCATAGCTAACATACGCTAAGACGTCTTCCACATACCCTTGGGGAAATGCGCAACCAGGACAAATCCCACCTAATACTGGAAAGACACGATACTATGATCTCACAGTATCTAGATCCATCAAAGCACCAGATGGATATCACAAGAATGTTATCCTAATAAATGATCAATTTCCTGGACCACTCATCGAAGCGAACTGGGGGGATGTAATTAATGTCAGAGTCACAAATAATATTACTGACAACGGAAAAGAAGGATTGAGTCTTCATTGGCATGGTCAACCACAGAAATTGAGTCCTTGGGCGGATGGAGTACCATCGGTCTCTCAGTGCCCCATTGCACCCGGTAGTAGTTTCACATATGAATTTCGAGCCGAATCTTTTGGAAGCAGCTGGTATCACTCTCACTTCAGTGCTCAGTATAATGATGGTCTGTTTGGGCCTTTAGTTATTTATGGGTAAGAGACTGTCACTCACCAGTCACATGTCTAAGTCACCCGCTAATTCTTTATAGCCCCAATCATGTCGATCATGATATTGACCTTGGTCCAGTCATGTTGGTTAGTTACTCTTATCTTGCTGTCGTCTTTAGTACTAATATCTAGCAGTCTGACTATATTCACGAGTCCTATCGTAGCATGATTGAAGGCGTGGTGGAGAAAGTTCCGAATGGACCAGTCTTTCCAAATGTTGACAACAACCTAATCAACGGAAAAGGAAACTACAACTGTAACTCCACTATGGGTGGTACCTGTACTTCAGGTGCCGGGTTGTCAAAATTTAAATTTATCAAAGGCAAAAGACACCGTCTCCGACTTATCAACGCTGGTAGTTCAGGCACTCAAAAATTCTCCATTGATGGACATCAGCTTCAGGTCATCGCGGTCGATTATGTTCCAATCATTCCTTATACGACTGACGTGGTAACTCTTGCGATCGGTCAAAGAGCGGATGTGTTGGTAATGGCATCAGGGGAATCAACTGATGCTGTCTGGATGCGATCTGATTTGGATGTTCCATGCATGCGTTTGACCTGTACAAACCCTCATGGTCTTGCAGCAATTTATTATGAAAACGCAAATACAACACTTGCACCGACAACGACAGGTGTATCGTGGGACAGTAATGATTGTGCTAGTGTCAGCCTTGTCATTTCACTTGTTGATTGTTGGATATGCTGACATCTCACGCAGGACCCGTTATATTTAACCACGCCTTACACAACGATAAAACCACCCGATGTTCCATCAATCACGCAACACATGGAAATAAATGTTGGTGTAAACGGATCAGGCAATGCGCTCTTCACGGTGAATAACTCGACCTTTAGAGCAAACTACAAGTAAGCTTAATATTGTACCACATCTCCCCATGCACAAACTAACCCCACCCAGTTCACCCCTCCTCCTCCTCGCTAGCGAAGGAACCCCACTCGCCCCTCTCCCCAAAGATTGGAACATCTACAACTTCTCCACACACCCCTCCATCCGCCTCCACGTCACCAATCTCTGGGACACCCCGCACCCCATGCACCTACACGGACACGATTTCTTCGTGCTAGCCGAAGGCCGCGGAACCTGGGACGGCAGCATCACGAACCCTAGCAACCCCCTCCGTCGAGACACCCAACTGATGCGTTCCGGCTCACCCTCCGACCCCAGTTTCATCGTTCTCGAATTCGTGGCTGATAATCCCGGCGTGTGGCCTTTTCATTGTCATACGAGTTCGCATGTTAGTGCGGGCTTACTGGTGAATATTTTCGAGAGGCCGGATTTGGTGGCTCAGGGTAGGGATCAGAGGGGCATGATTCCGCAGGTGGTGAGTGAGACTTGTAGGGATTGGGATGCATATACGGATGCTGGGGGGGAGGTGGATGAGATTGATTCGGGTCTGAGACGTTGAGGGTTTGGATGAGGTCATTAGGTTTGGGGTTTGGAGTATGGGGTATGGGGGAAATAAGGGATAATTAATTAGGGTTTTCTTTTTTCATTGCAATATTGGAGGGGTATTGTTTGTGATGTATAGTTTCTTTTTATGCTTTTTTTTTATTTTATTTTGTTTTATCAGTGGGAAAGGGGGCAAGGCGCTTTTGTGATAATAATAACAGAGAGTTTACTCGAGTATGATGGATTAATTAATCAATGGAAATAGATTTGTGTATTTTGTTTTCAAGTCTTTATTTCTTCTAATCTTACTTGGGCATATGTGTGATATGTGAGAAGTCTAAGATTGAGTCTTATTAACATGTATATAATGTTTAGGTGACGGATTGAAAATAGTATGATTACGTCTTCCAAATATTCTAAGATACTGCGAACTACTATACATACAAGTGCTCTTCCTTTATATATATACTCACTCCGTTGAATCAAAATCAAAACCATTTAACTCGACTTCTTGAGATCAACCAATCAAAATAGACACAAACTAGGTATCTAATCTCCACCCAAATCTCAAAATCCCATTCCAAAACACCCCCTTCCTACCTTCCTCAACATCTCACCCCCCTGCCCCCCTAAAAAACCCTCATCCCCAACCCCCCCCACCTAAACAAACCCCCACTGCACCAACCAACTCCCCACACACCCCTCATCCACCTCCCTCAAATCCCTCAACATCCTACTCCCCTCCACCGCTCTCCTCGTATCAAGCCAAACCTGCTTCTTCCCCTCCTTCTCCCTCTCTACTAAATCCTCATAGAATGAAAGGATCTTCACAGCGGGATTATCATTAATTTCTTTATCTGATATCGTTGTAGAAGCGGTATATCGAAGATGATGTACCCATTCGCTGAAAGGGATTGTGGGGAGCGCGAAGTGGGTTTTTAGATGGGGGAGGATGGTGCGGGAGTAGGTTGTTCGGTGGGGGTTGGTGAGGTGGTAGATTTTTGGGGTAGATGTAGGTTCTGTAGACGTACTGGTGGGATTGGAGTCGGATATTTGAGATTGCGAATTGCAAGACAACGTAGTAACGAGTTCATAAATTACTTTTCCAAGAATATCAACAGGGATCCAATCGATAGTTTCTAGAGGCCCAAGTGTAGATGGAAGTATTTTCATATATTTTGAAGATTTCAATATCAGCGGGAACCATTCTTGTTCGTTCCACTTTCCTTTGCTACTTTTCGGACCGGCTATTTGTCCTACGCGGTAGATGGAGATGGGGATGTGAGAAACACGACACGCGGAGATAAATAATCTCTCCGCGATAAATTTCGCTTGTCCGTATCCTAAACCTTGCGGAAGCGACCAATCTTCGAATGGAAGTTCCGGCACGAGGGGTTGCGCGGATGTTTGTTCTGGTTTTTGGTGGGATTGTGTGGGATAGTCATTATGAGTGGATGAGCTTGATTTATGAGCATTAACATCCCAGTTTCCAACCGTGCTAATGCTGGAAATAAAGTGGATGGAACAACCGTGTTTTGAATGTGCAGCGAAATCAATTAATTGACGAATGCGACGAATATGCGTTGCACAAAATTGGCTAAGCGATACGTTGAAGTCAACATGCCATGCATTATGGACGATGTGCGTGACTTCATTGAGTAGCTTCTGATATTGTGCAAGTTTTACACCTAGCCAAGGCTCTGCAGGACCTGTCGCCATGCTGATGAATTCCACACGCTCGAAATCTGTTGAGAGACCCTTGGATGTGTTCGACCTATGCTGGCGCTCCTTGGAATCGCCGCCTCTATTCAGGCAATAAATCTTGCACGACTTATCTTCTTCAAGTAGGGTACTCAAAATATACGAGCCTAAAGAGCCAGTAGATCCAGTTAATAGAAATACCTTGGGCCCCTTAGCTGGTATCGGTGGTCGAGCAGCAATAGGTAGGTCAAACACGAAACGTTCGTATTCTTTCTTCATCTCATCATGATTTTCATTTTCATTTTTGACTGCGCCGGATAAGGCGCGTGCTAATTTCTCTGCACTTGGATTTGCATATATCATTGACTCTGGTAATGATTTTCGCGGAGGGCTTTGGGATCCGAATGCTGAATTTAATGCTCTCGCTAAGGATATCACACCTAGAGAGTCCAAACCCTGCTCAAAGAAATCATCAGATGAAGAGAAATTCTCAAATCCTGATAAACTTGAAATGGCTTGAAGAATTGTACTCTCTAGGTCAGAGCTGGCTTCGTGAGGAGCGCAGTTGTTTCCATTTGTGTTGTCTCCGTTCACGTGGTGCCCAGCACTCTTCGGTGCATAAAGATCATTGAGTTCTGTCTCGTATAGTTTTTCAGCTTGCTTTCGCTGCACTGTTCCTTTCCCAGCTCGAGGAATTGGTTTATCTCTCTTGGTAAACGTCACAAAGTCTTTGCCCATTATTCGTGCGTGTGCGGGACAATTACTATTTGCCGTTTTTATTGTCGGCCAAATTTCATCTAGGAGCGACTCGCTAGACTTCTTCGGATCGACTGGCTCAATTAATAAGGATGATTGAAATTTCTTAGTACCAGAAACTATAGCAGTTTTAACCTCTGGGTGAGAATTCAAAGCATTCTCCATGCTAATTGGATTGAACTTTTCTCCTGTGGAATAGACGATAATATCATCAGAACGGCCCTCGTGACGCCAGAGATTTTTCGTTGTGGGGTGCTTCGAAAAAAGGTCGCGCGTTTTGTATTCTAAAAGATCGGGGAATGTATAAAAGATTCCCTGATAAGCTTCTACTGATGGATCACGAATGATGACGAATTCATAGAGTTCATCTGAGTGATGACGCATTTCAACACCGAATGCCGTGGAAAAATCGAAGTAATCCCACTGATTCAATATGACTTTATTAGCGGTTTATCAAAGTGAGTGAGCTCTTTATATAAAGTCCCTCAAGGAAAGAGAATATGGGTGTCGAATGCTTACATTCTCTCTGGGTGGTACAGCACCTTGAATATGCCCCGTCTCTGTCGATCCAAAACTCACAAATAATCGAGTATGAGAATTGATGATATCTCCAGCTCTATTAGGCAATGGTCCACCTCCTGTCATGATGTGGGTGAGATGATGAAGGTTATCTAGATATTCAGGAACCTTTGAGATTTCAACTAGCACTGAAGGAGGTAAGTCCGCGGCCTGCACGTTACCATGCATGTGAACCTCATTTGCTATCTCCGCAGTTAATGGAACAGGGGGTGGAAGTACTGCTATTTGATTAAAGAACAAAGCAGTCATGACCCTACTCACTCCGGCGGCATCTGTTCATGGTAATGCGTAAGAAATATATTGATAAAAGCTCTTTGGGGGAGAGGATGTTTCAGCCGTAAACATAAATCAGAACTTCCAATTTGAAGCCGAAGAGTAGAAAATGGAATACTTACGGAATAATGGGAATGTTAAGAAGCATCGTAAGCCTCGCCAGTAATCAGAACCTGTGCAAATGCCAAAAAGTGAAGAAGCTTTTTGAGAAGCATCAAGACCTGTAATAACACCTTGGGGGATTACAATGGGCTTGGGTATCCCTGTGGTCCCAGATGTGTGCATTGCAACGAAAGGCTGAAACCTCGCTTCGTCATAGGTTGCGCTATACTCATAATGAGGGGCATCGAATGAAGGATGGAGAAAGTGATTCAAGGTAGGGACAGCTATGGTTCGAAGATCGATTTGATTTTGAATGCCATTTACAATTTTGCAAGAAGATGGTGAATCCCCCGCGAACAAAAAATTCTCACATCGGTAGTCTTTTAGTAATTTGACATGAGCCTCTAGGCTGTTTCGAGGGGATGGTACAAAAAGCTGTCAAAAGTAAGTCATTATTGAGAATGATGATAAAGAGAATGTCGTACCTTGTGTCCAGTTTTGATCGCGGCTATCATTAATAATATATACCGCAGATCATGTGGACCAATGTAGGCAATAGATTCGTAGTCTTTCCCAATGCCAATTTTTTCTTCAACCCATATCGAGGCGACATCTATGGCTTTGTCGAGTTGACAGAACGTAATGTCCTCGAATCCATCACGTGGCTCGAAAGTCAATGGTATGGATATGCATATTCGATGAGGATCATCGATGGCAACTTGATGTATATAATGGGCAGCCAACCGCTTTCCACAATCTGAAGGAACTTCTGAAGTCTCTGGATTTATCGCCATTTGTATTCCGGACAACAGAAACCGACAGAGATGCAATCTAGGATCTATCACTTGGGAAAATTATCACGTCTCGTGAAAATTCCAGTCGGTAGTGAGCTAATATTTATGAGTATAACGTCAGAAGTTATGTCCGAAAGACTTGTTGTTCTTGACTCCTAATAAGGCTCTAGTCAACGTAAGAGCCCCTTTGGAAATTGCTTGGATGAACACACTGTAAAAAAAAAGACACTGATTTGTAGGGCACGAACAGTAATGTAAGAAATTCTAAAATATGGAATTTAAGTTGTGTGAGATGCAGATTCGTGAAATATCCTCGAACAATTGTTATCGAGCAACATTCACTCGAAACCCACGGGCCACTAAAGATTGATATCATCATACTTTCTTTCAGCTCATCCCGCAACGGCGATATTTACATATCGGGACAAGTTTAAGTGTTGTGGATCGGATGTGGTGGGTTTTGCAACCAAGTATGCATGGGATGAATATTAGTCGAAGTTAAAACCGACAATTTCCAGGCTTGTGTTCCTGCATCAAAATTTGTGTTGATTTATGCAGAGTATCTAGTAGTTTAACAATGAGAACTTTTGATTCTTCATGTCGTTGGAGAAATCCAAAACGATCTAAAGAGGTAACATGCATGATCTTCGCTTGAAAAATCGGATCTACTTGAAAAAAACCGAATTCCTTCTAAGAATTAAATAATTCATAAACGATTACAACTTTTGAGACATTCGGACTTTGGAATCTAGTCTGCTAACCCAGGCTACTAAACACCGTGGATGTATGACTTAAATTTCAAATATTAGACAGTATCGCACTTGAAAGTTTTATATTCAGCTACACCTCGACGCACAATTTGTGGTGAAACTTCCTTCCCCGGCCCAAAAGGACCAGTAACATTAAAGCGAATGACCGAAATAATGATATATCGAATAAGCTACATATCAGTAGACAGTAGCATTAAGATTCTGAAATATTTTGTTTTAAAAACCTAACAACATTCGCTCAGGGTCGACTAGCAATGCAAGAGCGTCGATAACAAGTATTCCAGGAGGTCATCTCAGCCATAACGGTAAGGTTATCGTTGCATGTTGAGGAAATCTTTACAAGACAAGCCAGCATAGATCGATTATTTGACGTGTTTTCAAGGCTCTATATCGATGTGAGTTGGGTCGTAATATTCAGCGGGAGATGTTCGTTTTCATTTAACCTTAATCGACACGGCAGGGATTGAGATCCATATGAAAAGAAAGTTGGAAAGGTTGGAGGTTGAAGTTGTTGGGCTGGCAAAATAGCCGTTAATAGCTCACCGCCTTCTGGCTGTCAATTTACTTGCTTTCGTCTGAGATCATCTGTATTTCCATTTTTATAAGACCTACAATAAACAATTACACATCTATAAAATTTATCATCAATGTATGGACACTCAAAAAGATTCGTGCGGTCTCTGAAGGCATATCTCAATTAAGTGCAATGTCATGAATTCCAATAACAGGGCTATCAGCCACCTGAAGCTGAGGATGAGTGGGTGGGTAAGATATGCATGGAAAAAAGACATGCAGGGAAAAAGGATAAATGAACCGCAGCTAACACTGCCCTTGGCGAGATAAAGTATATGCACGATGACCACCCGAGATCGAAACATCAACACTAAGCCGAATGGATATGAGAGCCATGAGTATCCATATGGATGTTGAATGTTTTCTTCTTTTTTAAGTTCACCCCACCATCAATATGTCATTCAGCAGCACCGCGGGAAGCTAGGAAGCCGAGAAGAGAAATGAACTCTCTTTCGACAATCGTGGCTAGGCTCTAAATAGTAAGGACACTGTAAGTCCTGTGAAAAGGTAATTTGCTATCAGTGAAACCAGATCGCATAAGCTGGACTGATACCTCAAGATGGAATCTATGAGATGGAATCTATGAGGCGGAAAGGCCCCAGGCATGATCTGATGGCCTTTCTTTCCTGAGATCTCGGCAATCTTATAGTCTGTTCTTGCATATGTACGTAATTTCGAGAAAAACATGAGGAATTCTTGGTATGAAGCCGATATATCAATACCATCACACCAAGGAGACCAAGCAGGAGTTATACTCCGAGAATTATGTTTCTTACCCGGGAATTGTGTGGCTAGGCCTCGCGCATGGATAGTTGTGATTTTAGCCAGTAGTATCTGTAACTATAACACTCTCGTCGCTATAGGGTTTTGAGACCGACTAGTTTGTTTCCTCAAAAATGCAATGCAATCCCAGGCCGCGCCGGAGTACCAAACAACCAGCCAGCCACGGAACAAAATCTTTCCTCGTTTCCCTTCTTGTTATACACTCGAGTTCTTTGATAGGAAATGTTACCATTGCGCGGGTTGCATGTCATTTTTCAGCGGTAGCATGATCTGGCAGCTTTTTGTTCTTAAGTCGCTGCGGATTTATAAGCATATAGTAATCGTGCGTGTAATCCTTCGCCTATGGGATATTTTGATCTTCAAACCATGGACGGGAGCTTTCCAGTGAAAGGCGTTCATTGCGGCTAACGTAAATGCTAATTGTCCCACGTGCCTTCATTTTCACGGAATGGCTTTGGCACCCACCACTTTACCTAGAAGCAAATTTCGAACTTCTCGGCACATTGGAATTCTCTGCAGGTTTTTGGTCCGAATAATGCATGATGTCGGCTCTCATTTCCATTCTCCACACTACACCGGAATAAACGATCCCAGAGACTTGGTATCCGATGTCTAACGGGTGATAGCCGCATAACGGATATTTGATCTTTTGTTTGGATAAATCGGCCGGTATGAACCCGATAATACATGGGCCCAATAGCAGAGCAAATATGTGTTCTTACTAGTTAGGGCCCTGTATATTGTAAGTCTCATCATCATACACAAGACCCTTCGGAGATAATCACCCTACTAGCAGGAATCACGATATGAAGGCTGATGCATATAATTGAAGTGAATGAGAACCACATCATTTTCACGTTCGTTCCCTTAACACGCAAACTTCTTGTCATTCTCTAGAAGTGTTATTTTTCATCACCGCCATGTAAAAACATAGTTTCATATCAGGGCCTTCATCCTAGCGGTATAGGCCCAAAGGAGGTTTCCCGGGCGTATTATTGATTTAAGCAGATCCTAATTACTTATCGCTAGTTACAATTTCATGCTAGGTTGTACACGATGAATAGTGAAGGCTGCTTGGCAGCAATGAGTTTCATGATTTCCTTCCTGTATCTAATTTCACCTTTGGGTTTAATTGTTGCGTGAGTATTTAGAAGTACCGCATAAACATTCTTTTCCTGTTGAATATACTCCTTGATTGATGATTAAGATTTTCCTTCAATTTTAGTTTTGACGGTTTGATGCTGTGTACAGTTGTAACCTTTTAGACCTTTTCCGGAAATATCTGTGGATTAGATGATATTGGGTTTATTGAGACCAGAAAGAGCATCAGATTGAATTGATTGATTCTCTAGCTAAGCAGTTAAGCTGCGAGTATATATTCAAAAAATGAAGGAATAAGGTTAGGTATTCAGCCTTCGGAATTAAAGTGCTTTGAAATCAAAATATTGAAAGCAAACAAACAGTATACCAAAAAGGAAAGAATGAATTAAAAGTTGAGTTTTGTTTGCTCCTTATATGCATCATGCAATATATATGCATATGCTGCCAAGATCCCAGGAGGTCAACACCTGGGATAAAAAGGAATCACGTGATAAGAAGCCCCAGGAGCCCTCAAAGCTCCTGGGGGCTCCCTTTATCGTTCATTATATAGTCAGAGTAGTTTCATAGTATAGGAGCTTCGTGATCAACCTAGTTATCAATTAGTTTACCTACATTCTACTTGATCTAGCAACGACTTCACTTCCAAGTGAATACCAGTGATAAAGCCTTAACCCATAACTACCAACCGACGAACCTTAGGCAGCCACTGCCTCCAGTACAGTATCGTTATATAATACTCATTTGAAATCGATTTATATACTTTTCTTAGTTTTCTTTGCAAAAATCAAATCAAAATTATTTTTTAACTTTCTATTCTATTCTGATTCTATAAACTTGTTACGACGGCTATCTTCCACACCGCGTCACATGACTAAACCAAGGTAGCGTGATTAAGTCACGTTATGGACCGCTGCGCGGTCCTGACTAGCCATAGGCATGAAGGACTATATAATCAAGATGGATTTCCTTTGTATAGAGCTTCATGCTCAAGATCAATCATTTAGTATACTCTACTATTAGTTACGAATTGCATATCATTATTGTCATTACTTTAAGTCCCTGCTTGACGCCTAGTTATAAACTACCTCGAGAGCCTAGAGCACTTCCACGTGATCTAGACGGCAAACCTCGTAACAAAACTGTAGAAAACCAAAAAAAAAAAATAAGAAATAAAATAAAATAAATTTATCTCCCATATCTCTCAATCTCTCACATCTACCAATCGAACTCTTACATCTAACCAATCCAATTAAAATAGCCAGACTAAGAACTCATAATTAATCAATCAATCAATCATCTATCAAACGGCTACCTACCTACCTACCCACCCATCTACCTACATCCATCATCCATTCCCATACTCATAAGCCCTGCTCCCGGTGAGCATAGACCCAAAAGTGCAATCATAACAAATCTGCCTGCTAGTGCTCTCAATATTCGACTGTAAAAGAACATGATATCAGCCACCGGTTACACTGCTGGAGGACTCTTCTCTCGAAAATTGAATATAAAGAGCCCATTTGAAAAAAAAAATTTCATATTCATAGTACTATTACACTTTTTGCGTCTGCGTTGTGCTAACAATCAATAATTAACCCCACTCATATTATGGTGTAACAAATGATAACTCCAGAATCGAGCGCGATGAGCAAATGCCGCAAGAAACACGAGAAAAAACAAGATACCAGGAATAGTTTTACAGGGTCAAGTCAAGCAGTCTGACTCTTAACGCCGCAGATATGCCTTGTTTGTTACCGCCTACTCCACATTACCATCCTTCCATAGCCACCATAGCCACATCCGGTGTTTCCCATCCTGCCCCATCCCATCCCAACCCGCCCGTTTTCATGTCCCTAAATCAAATACCGAATCGAATGAAGACAATCATCAAGATCATAATTTGCTCATAGCATAGTCCCAAAAGTGCCGTCCGTTGCGATAGGTTTTCTTGGACTAGACTTGGTTCCATCATCGTCTGTGTTTGGTTTACGATGTCTGAATGTAAATCCAACAAATAAACTCTTGCTCATAGCATCTTCTCGATCGGCCATGTTCTCCAAAGCAGTTTGTTTGTCATGGACTTCTTTGTATTTTGCCATATCAGCTTCACTGCTAAAATCATCAAAGTATCCCGCATCAGTTTCAGAATCCAGCTCTGGTACAAAAGGAGCACGTTGTGAACGAAGTGTGTTCCAGTCAACCTCGGCAAAATATTGATGCCCATAAACTTCCGAAATATTGGAGAAACGTTTAACCTTGGAAGTAATGCAGCTGTTCCTATTAGCAAATGTTTGTGTGGTATACAGAATCAAACATTACCTTGTAATAAAGTTCCAAGTACGATTACTAATAAAATAATTTGGATCCTCCCAAACTGGCCTCTTTAATACTTCTCTCCAATGCTTCAAATTCTTCCAGGTCTCGTCGACGGTAGCACCAGCGAAGGGAGGAAAACCTGTCAAAGCCTCGAAATGCATACAGCCCAAGCTCCAATAATCAACTGAGTAGTCATACTCATCGCCTTTTAAAACTTCAGGTGCCATGTAATCAGGCGAACCAACGATTGATTTGGCATAATTGACATCCTTATTTCTCAATGATCTATAACCTTCTCGACGTTCGGCAACAGTACGCTCCTCAATAGGCTTACCGAATGGAACATATGTCTCGCCGACCTTTTCAAGCTTCACACGCATAGACTCGATCTTTCCTGGAGCAAGGAAACCTGCAGCAAGTCCAAAATCAGTGAGCTTGACATGTCCTGTTGAGTCAATTAAGAAGTTCTCGGGCTTAAGATCTCTGTGAATGTAACCGAGTTGGTGTAATGCATCAACGCAACAGAACATCTCGGCAATATAAAATCGGGCATGTCTATTAGCAAGTACGCCAGTATTGTTGAGCAAGGTTCGGAAATCTCCACCAGGGACATATTCCTAGAACTAGTTAATGGTATGCATACACCTATGGTTAAGTAAAACTCACCATGGCTAGATATATACTCTTCTCGTCTTGGAATGAGTAGAGCAATCTAACGAGCCACTCGCTCTTCGCATTGGTCAAGATATCACGTTCAGTAAGAACATGTCTAACTTCGTCCAGCTTGAACAACAATTTCTTGCTCATAACCTTCAAGGCACAGACTTCCCTAGTGTCTTTCTTCTGAGCAAGGAAGACTTGTCCATAACCACCTTGTCCAACTTGTGTTAAAATTTGGAAATCGCCTTGACGTAGACGGACTCGACGCTTGCGTAAATTGGCACGCTCCCTACCAGCATATTTTGACCAATTTGGAATGTATATTTCTTCGGGAGTCCCCGGAGGGACAGGGTATTGTTCCTTGAAACTATTAAGTCGAGTCTGTCGTGCGCCAACGTAACTTAAAAGATCATAATAGTAATCAAGAAAGTCTCCTGAGTATTAGCGATGGTTAATCACGCAGATGCGAGTACTCACAAAGCTGAGTTACATTGGCCAGACGCTTGACATTTGGCTTATGCAAAATTTCCAATTCCTCAGCCGTCAATCCACGTTGGGTATTGTATTTTCTCGTAGGCGGTGGTGGGATTTCTCGCGTTTGATAAAGCTCCTGGCGGGAGATAGCTGCCTGGTTGAGAGAAGGAGAATCGCGTGAGATGGCTGCTTGGTTGAGCGATGGAGAATCTGTTTGTCTTGTGGTTTGAGGGGTATTGTTTTCTTTACCTTGTCGACGCACAGGACTTCCCGAAGGGATCGTAGATTTGTGAAGAATGCTCTCGTCGGTATTTCCGGCAGAATTACCAAAAAACTCTTCGACAGCGTTGGCGTTCGTTCCTTTCCCTGGAGTTAGTGGTGTGCCAATCGGAACACGGCCAAGTTTGGTTGGACTGCTCAAATTAGCAGGAGTAAGCTTCATAGCAGTATCGAAGGCTGTAGGTAACTCGTTTGCTCCAGGTGGATTTCGATTCTTGCTTGGACTTCCTTGGGGTGTTGAGACGGGATTGATGAAATTGCTTTTATTAACAGGAGTACTGGGTCGATCGACGAGACCCTCATTTTGACTGGACCGAGTATGTAGAGGTGGGGGCGGAACCGGCAAAATGTTGTCATGTCTGCCAGCTTGCACTGAGGGGAAGAGGTTGGTTATGAAGCTGGACATTGTTTATGCACAGTGACTTCTTATCGCAGATCTGCACTGTAAAGAGAGCCACTTTGTGAAATCGCAGAGGACTTTCCAGGGTAAAAAGAATGAAGTTATTGCAAAAAGTAAAAGTCAAATGAGAATAGAATGTATTCTTGTAAAAGGAACGAGTGTGAATTGAAGAGCAGAACGGGTGATGCTCACTTCATTTGAATATGAAGAAGGTTGATTGATTGTATTGTTGAAAGTTCTAGGTCCGTGATTGTGATTGCATAGTAAAGTTATTTTCAAATAAAGTGCCCTCTTTCCCCTTCTTTGCATAAGGTAGGCAGGTAGGTGGGGGGGATCTTTGGCGATTTATGTTTATTGTGGGCAACAGCGTCTGCTGGTTGCGCAGAGCAACGGGATAGGTCAAATTGAGAAATGATGACGTAAGCGAGCATGCAAGGGAATTACCATGGCATTGTCTGTACGTACTCTACGGTGTACTCGGGTATTTTTGAACATCAAACACAAATATCAATAGAACTTTGTTATTCTATTTACTCCCTTTCTCCTTCCAAAAAATGAGTGGAAATTTATGAAGCTATACAGAGATGTCTTATCGCGAAGTTGTTGCCGTACATTTATTAGCATTCAAGCTTTGCAAGTGTGCACTCAGACACTACTCAATTAGCAGCAGTTCGAGTCCCTCCCACCCTTGTGTTCCCCACCACACGCAGTAAGAACATCTATCTTGGCCCAAATTCGTCCGTGAGCCTAGAACAAAGAACAAAAAACAAAGAACAAAACACATAGAACATAGAATATAGAACAACACCAATAACCTTAGAATACAACACAATCTACACTCATTTCATCATGTTCAGCAATCTCAATCCCTTCTCATCTCCCTCCACCACTACCGAAGTCACCGAACTTCGCATCTATCCCATAAAGTCCTGTCGTGGTATCTCCATCAAATCCTCCTCCCTCACCACTCATGGACTCGAGTTCGATCGACGCTGGATGTTCGTCTCTGGTGATGACCACAAATTTATTACCATCCGCGACATTTCTGACATGACCTTAATTGACACTGCCTTTACCACGGTCAAATCTGCCTCCAATTCCAGCGATGAAGATGTCAAATACCTAGTCATCAGCATCAGGAATACGGACAAGAAAGTCATGATCCCCGCGCGACCTACAGAACAGTGGCTGGAAGAAAACACAAACTTGGCACAAGTGGAAATCTGGAAGTACAAGACAGATGGATATTTATACAAGGATGAGATAAACCAAATCTTCAGCGAATTCTTCAAGAAAGATGTGAAGCTAGTATATAAGGGACCAACTCCGAGAATTTTGAGGGGTAATGGAGCACCCGAGATACTTGGTAGAGAGGAGAGCACAAACTTTCCAGATGTTATGTCCGTTTTGATCGCAAATGAAGCTTCCCTTCAAGAGTTAAACCACAGACTAGCTGAGAAAGGCGCGGAAGAAATTACAATAGAAAGATTCAGACCAAATATCATTGTGAGGGGTAAAGACGCGAGTAATAAAGATGACACAGCACCAGCCGCATGGACAGAGGATGAATGGAAAAGAGTCCGAATAATCAACAAGCCCAACTCTGGATTTCTGTCCACGATGACACTGGGCTCAAATGGGATAGATATCGATGTACAGGCTCGCTGTGCAAGATGTCTAGTTCCAAATGTGAACCCAGAGACCGCGGAAAAGGATCAGCATGAACCTTGGGATACCTTAGTGAGCTATAGACGTGTAGATGAAGGCATCAAGTTTAAGCCGTGCTTTGGAATGTTGAGTGTGCCTAGATCCGATGGACCTATTGCTGTAGGGATGAAATTTGAGGTTCTGGAAACCACGGAAAATCACAAATATATGAAGTGATTCTAGAGCTTCTATTTCTTTCTCGTAGTTCAGAATTTAGACTTTAACCGTTTTATGAAGTTTTTATCATTTGTATATTGTGGAGAGTATTAATCATTCATAGCTCATAATCATATATCTTTAATTAGGTATTCAAACAACACATTCACATAATAAGCCGCACCAACATCAACCTACAACCAACCGTTATGCGTACGAGTTTGCTCCTCCCCGTCTCGAAAGATAGAATATCCCCATAATCATTCCCGTCCTTCTCCACACAACCATCACATCCTCAAATTTGACCCAACGCCTGTCTCTTCTCTCCTCTCTACTCCCCACTTAACACATATAAAACCGTAAAAGCTCCTCTCATACACACACACACATAAAAACATCCCCACAACATACTACTACATACTACCCCATCCCCTAACAAATCCCAATCCCAACCCAAATCCAACTCTATCAAATCGAATCTCGCTAAACTTCTCACACCATTTACTACCTTTCTACTCAACCAAATCCACTCTTTCCCTCTAATCACCAAACTTTGTCCGAGAATTACATCATGCATTACCAAAACGTTCTGTTCTCACTTCAACAATAGCATTAGTAAAGCTCCCTTTAATTGATATTATATCATCACTCTCGAACATGTAATTACACAGAAAACACCGGGCTAATGGTATCAACCATTCCACCTCAGACGAGAGCACGCTCAAAACATCGAAGAAGATATGCATACGGGTATTCTTTATTCTAATAACTTCGCTTAGAGATCGCTCTCAAACTGTCTAACCATCAACCCCTTTTCAGCAAGAGAGTCCTTGACTTGCTTAACCGTATATTCTCCTCTGTGAAACATACCAGCTCCAAGAGCAGCATCCGTGGAAGTCTTTGAGAAAACCTCTTCAAAGTGGCCTGGATTTCCAGCTCCACTAGAAGCAATGACTGGTATGCTAATAGCATTCTTTACCTGGTTGATAAGTTCCAAATCAAAACCACTATTTGTTCCGTCCTTGTCTATGCAATTCAGGAGGATTTCTCCCGTTCCCATTGCTTCAACTGCAGTTACCAACTCAACCACGTCCATATCTCGGGTTTCTCGACCTCCTTTAATCGTGCATGCATACCAGCAATAATTCTCGCCATTTGGCCCTGGATACTTTGTTTGTACTGTGTTGTGCTTCGTTTCTTCAGGTTTCGAAACATATACTCTCTTTGGGTCAACACTGACAACTACTGCTTGGTTGCCATAAGCGCCGGATATTTGTTCTATAGCTGTAGTTCCAGACAATTTCTTTCCTCTTGAATAATACTCTTCTGCAGCTGTTACCGCATCCGATCCAATAGATACTTTATCCGCTCCACTCTGGAAATACATCTTTGCGATTTCTAATGCTGAAACCTTCGTACCATCGGTATCAACGGTATCACGAATACCACCACCAATTGTCAATGGAACAAAGACTGTTTTTGATGTCTGTCGTAATATCTCGAGCATGGGTACATCTACAAGCGGACAATCTCTGAAACTCGTAATGTTGAGAAATGTAACCTCATCTGCCCCTTGTTCGTAGTATTTCTTAGCCATTTCGACCGGCTTGCCGAGATTTCGTACATTTCCTCCATCTGTCTTCTCTCGCACATCATATTGATCACCCTTCGTCACCACTAAATCTCCTTGATCATTTGTTCGCACATCCAAACATGCAATGACTCTTCTAGTGAGACCCTCTTTAGCGGCTACCAAGCCTTCAACGGCGCTACTAGTGTTGTTTCCATCCAAGAAAGCCTTGATCACTCGTAATCCAGCAACACCACTCTTCTCGGGATGAAACTGTGTCGCCAATATGTTCCCCTTTGCAATTGCTCCAACAAACTCTTCATCACCATAGCGAGCAGTCGCGACAGTCCAACCTTGACTTTCCAATTCTCCTTGCTTATATGGAACTTTATATGAATGAACATAATAATATTTAGAGCTGGGTCTCAGTCCGTAAACTTCTTCACCAGATGTATTCGCGCTGTTCCATCCAATGTGTGGAACAGATTTTGAGCTATCGTCAAATCGATCGAGAGTCGCCTTGATAATTCCAAGCCCAGGAACCGCCGGATTTTCCGCAGATCCCTCAAAAAGCGCCTGTAAACCTACACAAATTCCCATGAAAGGTTTCCCTGATTCGATGTGTTTTCGTATAGCGGGGAGGTAACCGGCTGAGGAGAATTGAGTCATGCAGTGACCAAAATGACCTACTCCGGGAAGAATGAGTTTCTGATTGTTCTCGCATTAGATACAAAATATGAGATAATTGATTAATCCGTAGTTGTGAGCCGGGCTTTGGTAAAACCTACATCTGCCTTTGGAACATCCTCTGGAGACTTTATCCATTCAATAGTGTATCCCACCTTCTCGATGGCATTGACCAAACTACGCACATTTCCAGCTACGTAATCAAGAAGATAAACTTTCGACATGATGATATATGACTTTAAGAAATAACTTGTCACCAAAAATCTCAATAAAGACTATAATGAAAGTGGTAAATGAGTCATTTAGTAGTTGTATAAAATTGAGGTTTGATCTGCCCCGCCTGTAAATTATTCTGCCATTTGCTTCACCGCTTTCAGATTGCTGGGATTTGTTCAAGCGGGCGGGCGGGCCGCATTGAAGTTAAATGCAACCCACTATTATCCTATGGCCGGCAAACCTAATAACCTCATCCATTTACGACATGCAAATTCTGAAAACTGATATGATTGTCATATTGAGGCAATTATATACTTTTTTAAATAACGAAGCGATGCACCGTTTCACAGCTATTACCCCAGTTTCCAACTATATACACGAACTATACGATCTTCTAGCCATCCCGAATAACTTTCACCCAGATACCGAAAAGTCAACTAAGATTACTATGATTTCCACCAACCAATATTTGATCAGATTTGTTCATGCTAAATCTTAGCAGAAAAGAGTGATGATATCAAAGCCGAAACACCACTCTACTTGTCATTAATAAAGGCTTTTCCAAGCCTTCTAGCTCCCATTCTGATGTGATATCATGTTTCCGAGTTTTGAGAACCGAGGGTAAGATTCACTATAATGCAAATCAGAAAAGAAGCGAACCCCTTTACTCTCATCTCTGGATAGAGGTGAATTGCTCATATGTCAAGAGTAGGTTCACCACACTCTCTTCTTCTGTGACATCATTCTGCATCTTCATCCTGACCACCTCCTCGACTTTTATCTCAGAATTCAACAGAACACAACACCACAACCATATATCACACCATAAAAGGCGGTACTTCCCAAGAATTCCCCAGTACTCGCTCACCATCGTGTATCAAGCTTACATGTTTTGAACATGTTAGGATAATCATTGCTAAAGAAATCACTCTACGTTATATACCAAATCACTCTCGAGATGCCTCTGACGAAGATACTCCCCAAAACTCCAAAGGAGTAATCATTCGAAAAATAATCCACCATTCCAACAAACCAAGTCCAGTGTTACGAGGTTTGCCGTCTAGATCACGTGGAAGTGCTCTAGGCTCTCGAGGTGGTTTATAACTAGGCGTCAAGCAGGGACTTAAAGTAATGACAATAATAATATGCAATTCGTAACTAATAGTAGAGTATACTAAATGATTGATCTTGAGCACGAAGCTCTATACAAAGGAAATCCATCTTGATTATATAGACCTTTGTGCCGATGGCTAGTCAGGAGCCGTTGCTCCTAGGAGCGGGCGTTCCTGATTGTTCCTAGGAACGTCCGTTCCTCACCGTTCCATCACGTGTTTTCAAGGTCATGTGACATTCTATCGCAACAGGTGTAACATTTATCAATAATTATATAATAAATCTTTGATACAAATTTTAATAAATTCTATTGATTAATTATAAAGTTATTAACAAGTGAAAATCACCATTTTTGATGTAAAAAGATGACCGGAATTAAGGATGGCCGGAAAGTAGGGTATTAGATTAAATAGTTTGATTTGAATCGATATTGTATCCTTCGAGTCCTGGCTATGGAGAGAGATCAGATTTAGTAATTATGCAAATATGTCTTTTGTTAAAAGGAATGACCTTACACAGGGAATAGTGGGAAGCTGATAGGGCAGAACTGAGGCTATATTGGTCTTGTATATAAATCACACATTATCTAAGTTCTACGGAAGTGCGAAGCTCTCCTACAGAGAGCTTCTCAATCTAGTCCTAATAGGACTAGTGCCCTGTGCACGTGCTACGCAGGAACCACTCACTTTAACATCTTTTATAGTTGTGGATATATATTCATGAGCAGTGAACTTATCACTTGGGAAGAACTGAAATTCTTTAGAGAATATATAGAGCAGACTTACAGATCTATAACGTAAACATGATATCATTTTATCTAAACTGTGAATAAATATCTATCACTCAATCATCTATATCTAGCTAGTACTGTGCTTAAGTGACAAACTAAAAAGAGAAATAAAAAACTAACAGAAAAGATAGTCATTCATATCCCGACCATGTATATATCTTCCCCTAAACCAAGACGATTGCATTCCCAAGCGCCGACCATTTCTACAACCATTAATTACGTCAACATAGCTCTTCCCTCATCAAAAACCTAAATCGTCCTTAAAGTTCCTCATTTCCATCACATTGTTGCCAGATTTCTACTTTGCTAACTTCCATCTGACCTTGATTATCATTCGCTGTCCATGTTGGATACCAAGAATCTCTCGCATTCCAGAAATCATTTTTGGCAGTAGCAGAAGCATCAATCCAAGGTTTTCCACTCTTTCCATCGGCAAACCATCCATTGGTACCACCAACTGCGACATTAAGGATGAGGTAGAATTCTTGATCAAAAGGTGTGTTGACACGACCAGTTTGAGACCAAACATCTACAATTCTAGTTCCGTTGCTGCTGGAATCTGGGAAATCACCACGTTGCCAGAGTGGTTCATTGAAGGTATTGTAGAGTACTTGAAGAAGTTTGGAGTCGATGTAGGTGTAAAGGTATTTTTGGGACCACTCAAGACCATACTTATGGAATCCGGCAGAGTAAGTGGTGTGGAGAGCAGCACGCTTAACATTTGTTCTCCAGAAAGCATCATTGTCAGAATCAGGTCCCCAATGCAAGGTAGACGAGATGATGTTGTTTCCTCCTTGTCCATATGTGTGATTATTTCCTCGAGATTCCACAATATCAATCTCTCCAGATGCTGGCCATGCGCCGTAAGTATCGGTTACTGGTAACATCCAAATGGCAGGCCATAACCAATCTCCAGCAGGTAATTTTGCAGTTACCTCAACACGTCCATATTTAATGGTTGCGCCTTTCTTGGTATTGATTCTTCCTGATTTGACAGGTTGAATAATTGTGCCGGTGGTAGTATTGGTGATAGAAACACAGTTTGAAAGTACATCGGACGAACATGTCCCGGCAGATGTAAGATTGATGACATTATTCGACTCGATGAGTTTTGCATCTTGTAAGGTTGGCCTAATGATGAGCTTTCCATCTTTGATGAATACATTTTCGTCGTCAAGTGTAGTTTGTTCAAACTCTCCATTACTGCAGATTAAGTTAGTAAGTTTTTACAAAACTCTAGAAATCAACACATACCCAAAGCCACCAACTTCTGCTTCCTGAGTCCAAATATCGGTATTAAGTGTACCAGATGAGAAATCATCACTCATGACTGGACAGTATTTATGATGGGTGACGGAACGTATACCATCATAAATCAAGAACCCCGCAATTCCAAGTCCTACAAGTATGCCAATAATTGGGATGATTGTGACCCATTTCTCTTTTGGGTCCTTGCTCGCTCTCCATGGTTGGTCAATACCTCCCTTCTTTACTCTCCGTGAATGAAAATACCGTGTGCCGTATGTCCTTCCTATCGAAGAAGATGATGCACCAAAAGTAGAACCTGGCCTTGAAGTGAGAGGAGTGATGAACGGGTTGGCCCTTTCTATCGATGGAGAAGGTTGTATACTATCGTCTGCGTTGAAAGGAGAATTTCTGCTTTCCGGTGTGCCAGGTCGGTATGATGGTGTTGTGGCATTAGATTTTGCAGGTGTATGACCTCTAAATGTTGGTTGTTGCTCCATCTTTGTGTGCGCGGAAAGGGAAAGATGTGCTGCCAGATTATTAAGTATTAATATTGATGGAAAGATATTGCAGTGATGATTAAGAAATTGTATTGACTACTCTCAGAAACGAATGTAATCAAGTCTGGAAAGTGAAAATAGATAGAAGGAAGGATTGAAGAGAAGAGAAGAGTAGAGAAATTAGTATTTCTTGGAGGATGATCTTGTCTTTGAATATGCAGAGATAAAGATGTAGGATTGAGAAGAAAAGATGAATTGGCAAGCTATATTAGGAGGAAACAAACGTTATGCTCTCTCTGGCATAGACTGACTATAGTTAGCTCGGCTTTCGCTTTCTTCTGAGCATGTCCTTGGAATAATTTCAGTGATGGAGGTGATGGCCGAATGTTCAGTTAGATGATGATTGGATGAATTATAGACGGGAACTTTTCTCGACTCCTTCAGCTTGATCTGGACCTTGCATTAGTCGACCATAGCTTTGATAGCGGGAAAAATAGTGTGAAGACCGTAGCGGCCGATTGGGTGGTTTTCATCATCTTTTTTTTTTCTTCTTCGCTTCTCTCTTTTTCCCTTTTAGATTTTTCGATTTTTCCCTTCTCTTCACTTCTCTTGTTGTGTAGCAAAAGATAATGTGAAAGTACTTCGTGCTTGGGGCATGACCATCTAGGTGGAATCTTTTCCTAGGTCATGGGACCAATAGAGTATAGCTTGGGTGATCATTTACCCAGAAAGGAAAGAGAGGAAAAGCACCAACCATTGCTTGATCCATAAATAAAACCAAATCTAAATGATCGAGGTCCAAACTAAGGAAAATGCAAAATGCACCAGAGAGAAAGAGAAAAGGGAAAAGCCATCCTTGTTACCTGGGTACTCGGTTGGCAGTCGAGTACCACCTGGCACTTACGAGGTACGTCCAATTAATCATAGTGCAGTCTGTGTTTTACTCGGTAAATGTGGAAATTGGTGGAAGCAAGAGTAGATAAAGGAAATACAGAGGTACGAGATGGTTACCTGCAGATATCATATGCATGTTTTGGGTTACACGGTATGAACCCTCAAATAACCTCTTGAATCGATTGTTAGCAAAAGATTATCGAGTACCTACCTAGTAGGTACCTCTACCTCTCTACCTCTACCTATTGAATGTTCAAAAATATGAGATTGATTCAGCCTCACATTCACAGGTACTCATGCTCATACTCAAGCTCAAGCTCAAGCTCAACCAATCTCTTCGCAGTCTTTTCCCTACCTACGAGTATCCATTCGGGTACTCTTTCGCTACTTGGCCATTAAACCTTTATCTAGTGGTTCCCAAAATCCTTCTACAGGTTTTCAGCTCCCATTCTTATCGACCGCACGTCGAGTCTCCTACAATTGGCCTCGAAAAGGTTTCCTCGTAACCCTTATCACGCCACAAAGATTTCTTCATTTGCTCGACGCGACAAAGCCATTCTTACCCAAGTTGCCAGCCGAGCAAGCGTTGGTTAGCTTTGGCTCATGGCTCGTAGATAAATGATAAGCCGCATCCAATTTTGCAACTTTGCCATTGGAAAATCAGTAGTTTTCATGTTAGTTTTTCACATTTGAGTTAGCTTCAGGAACTACTACCCCTGGTAGTCGAGTAGTCAATTAACCAAAGAAGCCAAGCTCGGAGCTGAAGCCACAACCGGAGAAACCGAATGCCCCATCAGCCTCCCGCACGGCTTTCCGCGCCGATCATTCGTAAGATGCTAATTGGACAATCTAAAACATAAAACTCCTTATCAGGTGAGGCTCTAACCGCATTGAGTACTATCTGCTTTTCCAGCCGCCAACTCACTTCCTCGCTTCCCAGAATTTTGCCTAAGATCAAACATTATGAAAATCATCAACATTATTCTCCGGTTGCCCAGGAACCAATACCTCAACCTTATTGAGGTCAACTTCATACTCTCACAAAAATATCGATATAATCGTTCATCAGACCCATTCAGTCTGCAGATTTGATAAACACATTCTTCAGTTTATCAAACCTGCAGATCTTCTGTGGTCCCTACGCGATGTGTGTATCATGTTGGACACCGCTCGAAATCTGCCAAGAGATTCCCTATCCATACATTTACGAACATCAAATCACACAGCTTTGAGCCTTTGCTAGTTTTACTAGTGCTCCTGCGCTTAGACTAACGAGATACATGGCTCGGACAGCAAAGAAAAGTTACCAAAACATCGGATTGAAAAAAATGCAGCTACTGCACAAATTCTTCTCACCCCAGGCTTCAGCTAAGGTATTTCTCGTTGTTATTGCCAATCTAAGGTAAGGGCTCCGAGGCAGGTTGCAGCTTGAGGAATTCGATAGTTTCACAGCTAAGAGCTCTCTCTATCTTCTATTCTATCATATCAATCTTTATATCGTTATCAACAAGTTCTTACCTATGCTCTTTTCATACCATCCTCGCTTTTGTTTTAGACATCGGAGAATTCAGTAACTACCCGGTCTCCATTTCAATGAAAGTCAAAACTTCCGAACTTCTGCAAGGTCACATGATGAGCTTCTAGCCATTTTTAAATCTTCCAGTGGAGAAGAATTCTGCACAGACCCAACCCTTATCTCAAGCGATGAGATCTTTCTTCGCTGTCATTTCGTATTTGTTGCATTAGCATCAGCAGAACAAGGTGAGCTTTGGTGCGCAATGCGCTCAAAAGCACTCGGTCCCTCTCTGATCGCAACCTGTCCCCTTTTTTTTAATTCAATCTTCTCCTTGGTCCAACACACTTTTACGTGCCATATCAGTGCACATTTGTCCATTTGGACGCGAGCACATGCCCGAGCTATCTTTGCTTTGTGAGTTCAAGCAGTGATATGTTTCCTTTCCTATCTGTTTTGTCAGGAAACCAAGGGTGATTCAGGGTAGTTAGGCTATTTGAAATCCTAGAGAGTTATTGCTGTCGCTTGAGCCAATGATTCGAACGTCATAATACGCGGTTTCTAAGATTCAGACTTGCACATGGAAAGATAATATCTCTGAGTATGAAGAAAGTCTCATCACAGTTGATTATCCTGTGTTGACTTGAAATATGGATGCTGAAACCTCAAATATATAGGTAGAGAAGAAAAGTATTTGAGGCCTTACAACGTATATTTATGTCGCAGTGAACATCACAGTACCTTGACGGTTCTTGCCTGATGTCATTTCCTTCCAACTCACGAAGCAAAGTGCTTCAACTACTAGTACTAGCTATCAGCAAGTATTTTAAGATTTGCAGGTGCGATATATTAGAAACTGGTGCATAACCCGTGTACTACCCTGATATCATGTATACTTTCTAAGAATTCTAGATATTATTGGAATTTACTTCCAACCCCAAGGAGTCATAACTGAAATGAAACCGCGAGGAAATTGGGGCAGGATACAAAATGAACACACATGGAAACAAGACATGGACGTTCATTATGGTGACATTCCATTTCGAAATTCTAGAAGATCATTCCTTGTTTACGACTTTTAACAGAGCGGTGATGAGGAGAAAATATAATCCATAATAGTCGGCTCCTTCGAAGGCTGCCTATTTTGTAGTCGGGGAAAACGAATTTCCTGGAAAGCGAATTGTCCCTTCGCTTTCCAACATCAAAACCTCATATTTAATATTATAAGGTTGAAGCGGGACAATTCGCTTTCCGGGGACATTCGATTTAGTCGGCCTTCCAAATAGCCGACTATTACTCTCCGAAGGGTACTTTTCGAAAGGAAAAGAAAGAATTTCCACTACGATATGTATGCCTTTACGAGATGAGGATAATAGTGATGCGGGTTGCGGAGATGTATTTATATATGTTTATAAGATCAGATATAAGAATACAATACAATAGAATGTTACGAGGTTTGCCGTCTAGATCACGTGGAAGTGCTCTAGGCTCTCGAGGTAGTTTATAACTAGGCATCAAGCAAGGACTTAAAGTAATGACAATAATGCAATTCGTAACTAATAGTAGAGTATACTAAATGATCGATCTTGAGCACGAAGCTCTATAGAAAGGAAATCCATCTTGATTATATAGACCTTCGTGTCTCCTTAAAAAAACCGATGGCTATGAGCCCGACAAATCGATCACCGCGAAGCCGATCTCGATTTGTCGGTTTCTTGATCATGTGATCAAGAACGTGACCTATGTTACTGTCCAACGTAACAGTAAGGTCATTCCTTTTAACATATATTTTAATTACTAAGTAATGTTTAAAGTTAATATTATTGTTTATAATATTTATAATATTTATACTTTTGATATAAAAAAACAAATAAGAGGATTTTGAGGGATTATTGAGTATTGTATTTATAATCTTTTCTTTACGGATAGAATTGTAACGATACTGTACTGGGGGCAGCGGCTGCCTAAGGTTTGTCGGTTGGTAGTTATGGGTTAAGGCTTTATCATTGGTGTTCACTTGAAAGTGAATTCGTTACTAGATCAAGTAGAATGTAGGTAAACTAATTGATAACTAAGTTGAGCACGAAGCTCCTGTACTATGAAAATAATGAATGTTTTTATACTGGTCCTTTCCAGGAGCCTGGAGGAGCCTATGCTCCTGGAGGCTCCATCACGTGATCCCTACTTGTCCCACGTGATGGTGAATCGTGACAAGAATATAAATATTAAATTCAAATAATTAAAAAGTCTAAAAGAGAAATTTAAGAAGAAATTTAAGAGAGAATGTGAATGTGAATATATTCCTACAGTATTTATTTTGATTTAATTTAAGCCAAGAATGAGTAATTGGGGATTCTCTTGATATCCTTTTTCTTTTCTTGTTTTGAGAATGTTAGGGAAAGATTTAAGCTGGTCTGTAGTACTACTTGGGAGTAGGGAGTAGTACGCCAAGTGAGGTTAACCTTGTTGAGTAATTGTTGATTTGTTGATTTTTTGATTTTTTTGATCAAAGGTTTAGTTTAGTTTGTACGATGAGTATGGGAAGGAAGAGGAAGTGATATATGCAATCTTGGGATCTTTTTTGGTGATGGGGGGTGGGAAAATTGAGATTGAGATTGAGATTGATAAAGATGGTTTGGAAATGGATGGGGCTAGCTTTTTGGGGTATTGGATTATTATTTGTGCGATGGTTCTGGATTTGTAAAGAATTTATTATTTAGTTTGGTATTTCTTGTTGAATTAGGTGTACCTAGGTTAGTTTGTGCTATGCTCATTACTTTAGTCAGTAGTGTTTGTCAGCTCGGGATATAACTAGCTAGATAGTATTTAGTTCTCAAAGTATTACATAGTAAGGTTGTCTGAAAGATACTTTAAGCTGTTAACATTTTCAGTTACAGAATCCTAATAACCTCCCTCGCATCCGACATTCCAGTAATTATCAAAAGCTGAACAATGCATTTTCAGCATTGGATCCTAGAATCGATATTGATTTTTTCTTCTGCAAAGTATATGTACGTAGTACATCGGTACATATTTCCTTTAAATAGATACGGGATCCGGATGCTATGTTGTGTCTGCATGATATAAAGTTTCTGCGGATGTGGGTTGGTGGTGCTACGCTTGGCATGGCTAATTTGTGCTTGGGTACAAATGTATGACTTACTTGGGAACTTGGAGATTTCAATTCTAGGCTTCTGTTTTAGAGTGCTTGTTTTTTTCCTCTTGTTAGATTTTTGAATTCTTGAGGTTGGATAGGGGATACATATGTAGCTTCGGCGTGGATGGTGATGAAATGTCTGTACGATGGAAGATTCTTATGTAGATGTGCAGAGGATTGATATCTTGCTAGAGTCACGATTCATAGGTTGGATGACCATAGGTGTCTTTACCACGTAGAAGCTAAAAACGCCACGGAAGCTTAGAATAGGTAGGCACTGAATATTGTCGGTACTCCCAACAGAATACATTTGCCACCGGCAAACGAAGTACGTGCCTAAGCTTGTTGAAATGTTCTGTATACAAGGAAAACGTGTAGTTGATACCAATTAAGTAAAAGTTAAGAAAATCTCTTGGATTTGTTCCTTATGCTCCGATGAAAATGTACTAGATGTGTGTAGTTTGTATACTAGGTTGGTACAGAATTATTTCGAGGGTATATATATACACATTCGTTTGTCCTATCTAGGTAGACGTGTAAAGAAGGTTAGCAGAATGCTTGCTAGGCAATGACATTTATTGCTTTCCTGTGATCCATGCATCTGCTCATCTTGCGCCATTCGAAATCCTCCACTCCTGTTTTCTGGGGTAACCTTTTTCGATCACCAGGATACACAGTTATCCCCGAACCGGTATTGTACTCATGAATAGCATTGTTGTAAAGTAATATATGAATAATTATTGAAATAAGTATGTACTTGAGATAATTGCTTTTCTACCAATAGGAATTTTCGATGCTAAAATGTTATGCATATTTAACGGTTTCTTATGCCAAGAGAGATGCCCAGTCTTTTAGTGCACAATACTTTTTTAGCCGTCTATCCTTGATTTGATTTCCATGACGACCACAGAAACTACATTACATCTGGATTTGAATATGCAGAGTTTAAAGGTGACCAACGACTTATAAATTCATAAAGCACAAGCAAGATGCCATTGATTCCTGGAGGAAGAAAGCAATGAATACTAGAATATTACCAATCAACATCTCCTTGGTTGTACCAGAAGAATGGCGCAGGATCCTAGCAACTAATAAACAAAAACGTCTAGATGGTGGTGGTAGTAGTAGTATTTTCTTCCTTTATCGGAGAAAAGAAGATTTCATATTGATCACAACAAGAGGAAAAGGTCCGAGGTATACCAAAGTCTACCATGAGCTAAACAATTGTGCATCCCCATTGAAAATGTGAGCTAAATCATCATCCGTAATTCTTATTGAAAATCGTCTTTACCGAATCTATTAAACTTGAAGATTTAGATTCTTTTCAACCGATTTTGAAAGAAGGATGAGAATTCCCCCTCGGCTAGATCTACACTAAAAGTCACACCAGAAAGGTTCGAGCAAGCCTATCGCCTTCTAGATGAAGAAGCAAACACCTTCCACACACATGTACTGTGGCCAAGGCTTCTTCATGTATTTGACGGAACCCAGAACTTCATCAACCTTGGTCTCTCTCCTCATTTATCTCTTCAATACACATTCGCTCTGAGAGACCATCTCATGCTGTGTCTTCTCATTATTCATTCTTCATTTTAATAAATTCACCTTCATTATACCCGTGTAATTGTACAAGGGCATCTCAAATATTTACAAGGCGCTTCTCAGGTTCTCAAGTTGCCGGGCACCCTTGACACACTCTTTGTATGTATTCACATCCAGACCTCATTCTGAATTATTCCTAGTCAGATGCAACAGCCTATGGGAGCATTTCTCATCATTCCCCAGCCTCTTCTAATAGTAAAAATAGTCACTCGTTTTACAAGTAACACCTCTCCACGTTTTTGCAACATCAAGTCGAATCCGACTTCAATTGTGTAAACCTCTTTCAACAAACAGCACAAGCACATCCATTTACTACCAAGAATACAGCTGCCATGGGTTTTGGCATCTTTTTCAAGAAGAAGAAGCCTGAGGAGGGGACGGAATCTACACCACCTACCATGACTGAGAAGCAAGTTCCTGCCATGATTCCGCAGTCAGACTTTGATGCCATGGCACTTCAACCACCCAATACCCGATTTGCTCCCTCATCATCAAGAAATTCAATCTCGAATCGATCACATGCCAGCTCAAACTTTCTGGAAGACATCAAACATGAGGTTATGGTTAACTACCTTTACCAGCAACAATGTTCACATCTCTGGGTCAGTGATGGAAGTGGCGAAATCGAAGGTGTTTTGCTCAGAAAATCGAGAAACACATACATGGCTTGCCCGCCACAATTAGGCACTTCTCCTTTTGCCGCAGCATGTGCAGCTCTCAATGTTCAAGTAAGAGCTTAAGAAATGTGTTTTTACGTCTGAAAGCTAATCTTGTTAGTGCGCAATGACAGTGAATTCTCGAGTTATCAAGACTTTCCTACAATGTTCGCCAAATGCCGTGGATGTTCCGCTTTTGAATGGCCTCAGAATACAGATCTTACCAACAGTTGAAGATTTACCGCGTGCAAGGAAACTACAATTCGCTGCATTCGTTGCATCTGAAGCTTTACTGGTTGTGTGGGACGACGAGGCATTACATTTAGTCCAACGAGCCAAGGCCATTGAATCAGAATTGATGGAATTAGTGTGGAAAACCGATGAAGAAATCGAGGATGAAAAGAAGAGCCCAAATACTGCCACCTTGGAAGTCGATGAAGAGAGTGGGCGACCTCTTCCAGAGACGCGTGGATTACACTTGCAAAATACAGTTCTGGTTGCTCTAACGATCATCTTGATTATCACAACTCTGGGTGCTGGTGTTCGTCAAGTAGCCATTGAGACTGATGTCGACCAGAACTATACCCGTCTTGCACTCCTAATCTTAACTCCCGTTCAAGTGTTTTTCACACTCTTCTTTGCTCAAGTCATCGTTGGTTGTCTTGCTCAGCTCTTTGGACCTGTGCAACAAATGAGTATTAACTCCAAGTTTTACTCTGCTAATCCACCACCACGTATTCTTGATGGGAATCTTCCACACATCACAATCCAATGCCCTGTTTACAAGGAGGGATTGCATTCCGTTATTGCACCCACTGTCAAATCGATCAAACAAGCCATTTCTACCTATGAATTGCAGGGTGGCTCAGCCAATATGTTCATTAATGATGATGGTCTTCAAATCATTGATGCAGACGAGCGCCAGGCTAGAATTGATTTCTATGCTGACCACAGTATTGGATGGGTTGCTCGACCAAAGCATGGAGACAATTTCACCAGGAAAGGAAAATGTAAGTTTCTTTGATCCTATTTTGAAGTCTATTCGCTAACATTTCAATAGTCAAAAAAGTAAGCCACCATTGCGCCATTAACATCCTTCCTACTAGAAGGGATTTTTCATCCTCTGATGAACATTTTTTTTTCTCTAGCTGAATCTTATGCTAACCACAATTCACAGGCTTCTAATATGAACTTTGGGCTCCACATCTCTTGTATGGTTGAGGAAAAGTTAGCTTTGATTCAAAGACCTCTTGATTGGACTCAAGCAGATGAAGCACAAGCATATGGAAGATGCCTGACAGAAGCCTTAGAAGACAATGGCCGTGCATGGGCTGACGGAAATATTCGAATTGGTGACTATATCTTGTTGAGTAAGTGCATCCAACTTCGTTCAAAAGGCTCCTCTGACGCGTTTCAGTCGATTCGGACACTCGTGTCCCTGAGGATTGTTTACTAGATGCTTGTTCTGAAATGGAACAATCACCTGAGGTTGGCATCATGCAATTCTCATCCGGTGTTATGCAGGTCGTCAACACTTATTTCGAAAATGGTATCACTTTCTTCACAAACTTAATTTATACTGCTATTCGATATACCGTTTCTAATGGGGACGTTGCTCCCTTTGTCGGGCATAATGCTATTTTGCGTTGGTCAGCCATTCAGCAGGTTTCATATGAAGATGAGGATGGATATGAAAAGTTTTGGTCAGAATCTCATGTTTCTGAAGATTTTGATATGTCTCTCCGTCTTCAAGTGAATGGATACATTATTCGATTGGCTGCATGGGCTGGTGAAGGATTTAAGGAGGGAGTGTCATTGACAGTTTATGATGAACTTGCCAGATGGGAGAAGTATGCATATGGTTGCAACGAGCTACTCTTTCACCCACTTCGTATGTGGTTCTACAAAGGTCCATTTACTCCTCTCTTCCGAAGCTTCTTATTTTCCAACATTCGGTTCACCTCGAAAGTAACAATTATCTCTTACATTGGTACTTACTACGCAATTGGGGCTGCATGGATCTTGACCACCGCAAATTACTTCGCTATTGGATGGTATAATGGATACCTTGACAAATACTATGTTGATTCTTGGAAAGTCTGGTTTTCCATCGTCATTGTGTTTAACGGTCTCGGAAACATTGCTTTGGCAGTCATGCGATATAGAATTGGCGAAAGAAGCCTTGGGTATGCACTTTACGAGAACTTCAAGTGGACACTTATGTTGGCAATTTTCCTGGGTGGTCTTTCGCTTCATGTTTCACAAGCACTACTTGCGCACATGTTCGAAATTGATATGACCTGGGGTGCAACATCCAAAGAAGCCGAGTTTAGTAACTTTTTCATCGAAGTCCCAAAAGTCCTGAAGAGTTTCAAGTTCTCCATGATCTTTTCTCTCCTGGGTATAATTGGCATTATCGTAATGGCTACGGCTTCTTTCATCCCATACGATTGGCGTATTCAGGACTTTGTGGCTATTTTACCCATGGCTACAGTTACGACTAGCCATTTACTTTTGCCATTGGCTTTGAATCCTGCCCTTATGACATTCTCGTGGTGATTTCATTTTCAACATCTTTCATCATTTGTTCAGAGATGTAATAAGATTGCAAATTTGCAACGGACAAGGTTCTTCATGGTGTTATATAGTGAGCTAGCTAGCTACTTCTTAGATATAATTCATATTGCTTACTCGTAATAACTTTCATTTTAATCATACCATTTAGGTGGATGGCGATATACAGAGCGGAAAATTGTAACTATTACTGGTGATAGAAGTAGTTGGGATGAAGGTTTTCATTCGTTTATTGGTATGTATATAGAGTGGAAAATAAGCTGGGGTTTTCCTCAACTGAATCTTGAGAAAATGTCTATCTGTCTGTCTTTACTATTAATAGAGTCTAAACTTAACTTAACTTGATGGTGTTGATGATAATAATTAGAGAAATTTTTTTTTATATATTTTAATATAATTATAATGACCAGACATTAACAAATAATTGAAAATTATTTTAATAAATTATAATAATTTTAATTATTAAAAATATTGTTAAAGTGAATGGTTCCTGCGTAGCACGTGCACAGGGCACTAGTCCTATTAGGACTAGATTGAGAAGCTCTCTGTAAGAGAGCTTCGCACTTCCGTAGAACTTAGACAGAGAGATTAACCTACTAGACCAATATTACCTCAGTTC
>NW_001820830.1:766094-820077 GCF_000146945.2 Sclerotinia sclerotiorum 1980 UF-70
AGTGGGAAGCTGATAGGGCAGAACTGAGGTAATATTGGTGTAGTAGGTTAATCTCTCTTCTAAGTTCTACGGAAGTGCGAAGCTCTCTTACAGAGAGCTTCTCAATCTAGTCCTAATAGGACTAGTGCCCTGTGCACCGTGCTACGCAGGAACCATTCACTTTAACATAATCTTAAAATTTATTTATTAATTTATCAATGAATTGGAGTATTGGATATATAATTCTTTATATAAATTTAGTTTATTTGTGAATAGTCTCATTTTTACCTGAGCCGAATGCATTAGACAATGAGTTAATTCATTTAAAAACGTAGTTCGTTTATTAATATCCTATATTCATTGGCCACTATCCAGAACACATAGGCTATTTCACCAGAATCAACGACCTACTATATGTATGTATTCCAAGTACTGCATCTCAAAACGTCACTTTTCCAGTCTTGACACTCAATGGTCGACCGGAAGTCACTAACATATGTTTCACTAATTCAATAAGATATTCATCCGTCCCTGCACCTATTAGCTATCTTCCCTGGAACCATGAATGTGTCATCTTACCCGGAGCACCTAATAACATCAAGCCAACCGGTTGATATTCCTTCACACCCGTCACTTTCGAATCGTAAGGTCGCTGTCCCACTACGCGGATTCTATTAGCACTGCACAGCACAGCATATATCGAAAGAAAAATTGAGCAGAGAGAAAAAATACCAGGAATTGACACCGCTGGTCCGCCACCCAGTGCTGGGAATGCAGCTATAAAAAGATTGAATCCTTGCCATCGTGGGCCCCATTCTTCGACGGAACTATTTTATTGTTAGCATGCGCTGTGATGAGCTCATTATCACTAGCTGATATATGGGCACGAACCCGGAATACTCATCACGATAAAACACATCTGGAAAACCGAAGGGTAGGAGCATTACTCCGCCCTCGCTAAAGATATGATCTTTGATGAAAGTCGCGAAGACTTCTTTCTCTTTTAGTGCGTTGGTGTATTGTTCATGTGTGAGTTTCGCGCCGAGATTCCTTGGTGTGCGTTAGTATCGAATTTTGACATCGATGTTGTGGATGGAGGGTTAGAGTATTCTTACCATTTGTAGCGAAGTAGCGGCTCGGCATATGGCTCTATGTTGAATCTTTTCCGGTAATCTTCGCGAAATGAGATGGTGTTGTTGTAGTGATCGTATAGCTGAATGTGTGCTAAGGTCTACTCGGATTAGATTGGTGATTTGGTCTGTGGATCTAATAGTCCGGACTGCAGGTCCAATGATGGAGAACTTTTGATATTGAAATCATACTAAGCATTGAATTTCTTTTGAAATTCAACTGATTAAAATGAAATGATTTTACCAGAATGAGTGAGGCATTTTCAAAGATTCAAGACTTGACAAAGTCGAGTTGGTCTGCAGCCCGGACTATTGGACACTGGGTTTTGGGTTGTTTTGTGTATAAAGCACACTTACAGATCCAAAAATCTCCGAAAAGTTCTTTCCGGAGCTTACTGGAGCATGCGATGCCCATAACTTTTCCATGGTGGTTGTAGTACGATTAAGCTGGGTAGCTTTCTCAAAATCTTGTATAAAATTCTCCATCACCCCTTTTACCTCTGGCGAAAAGTCGGCGTATCTTTCCGAAAGAATGGTCAATTTTGTAGGCATCTATTAATCATAAGTGATAAGTCGATCCAGACTTAAAATAATTAGTGGGAATGTTACCGCTAAGGAAGCTTGTAGATTAGATGAACCTAGCCATGATTTTGTTGCGGTACTGAACTCTGTTATGTCCCGGCTGAAAATACCAGGTGTGTCAAGATATCTAGATCGTTAGCTCGACGGCCGCTCACATACAGGAAAGACTACTTACGATGATATCGGAACAACACCTTCGCAGGAGATACGGCCGTGAGTTGGCCTAATTCCGAAAAGACCGTTATCCGCCGCGGGACCTACCATACTCCCGAGTGCTATAACATAGATTAATTCCATGCATAATTCTAAGTATATCATACTCACTATCTGACCCAATAGTAAAATCCAACCACTCATACCCAGCAAGTGCAGCTCCACTTCCCGCGCTACTACAGTTCGCATCAAGATATCCACATCCTCGAGGATTGAAAGGTGCTTGATAATCAACCCAATCTCTAGGGCCCATTCCAGATGAAAAGGGAGTCGTCTTTACCTTTCCGATAATCACAGCTCCTTGACCAATGAGCTTTTGTATTGATGGAGCTGTCTTTTTTGCGGGATCTTGAAGCGCTTCGTAGGCTTTACTACAGACGGTGGTTTTGACACCTTCGAGATCAAATATATCTTTTACTGCTATACGTTTACCTGAGAGTGGCTGAAGGTCGGATGGCAATGGTGAGTATAATCGAGACGGGACGGGAATAAAATTCGTGGGTATTCTCTGGTAGCTGTTAAATAGTATTAGCTTTGAGATTTAGACTCAAGTCTGTCACATTTCATACCGATTGCTGCCTAGGGAAGTGGGTATAATGCCACAGACAAATGCACCAAGTGGATCCGGGTATAATTTATAGACTGGATGAATCTTTGAATCACTCAGTATATAAGGTCCAGAAGGAAGAGATCCTCCTTGATATGCGAAAGTCTTGCGCTCCCGAACTTGCGGTGCATTAGAGCCGCCAACTAGACTCAACACTCCAGGCTTCTTTTGAGCAAAAACATTGCGAGTAAAAGCATGACACCATACATCATCTAGCTGGGAAAATTCTTCGTATTTGGTGTTTAACCATGACGGAGTAGTAGAATCATCATCATCATCATTGACAGAGATAATGGTAACTGGCTCTACGCTCCCGCTAGAAGTAATCTCAAAATCGGTGGGCAAGCCAGCTCCCAGGAGGTAAGAGTCTGTGCCAATATTGATCATTGACGTATAAAGTTCTGTTGAAGAGGGAGTTGTCATGTTGATATCACTAATGTCATCGATTTGTTGAATTCAGCACCGCTCTTCCACTGATTAATGTAGGCTATCGATAAATTAGCATCGTGACGGGAAAAGACTGCCAGTTTCAACAGAAGAAATGTCAACCTTATGAATGGTGTGAATCTTCTTTGACTCGTGCTCGAGGACACAATTGCTATATCACTAAAACCAGGTATGAAAACTTTCCTCCGGTAGATCACTGAGATAGAATAGAATAGAATAGAATGCAAAGTAAAGTATGAGGTTGGCATTGGTGTCGTTACACGAATATGAGATTATCTATCATAGGTGGGATATGCGGGGTGATTGATATGACATGCATGGCTTACTTTCACGATTAACCTCAACTGCTAAGAAATGTGACTCACACGTGCACCCATAGTAACTCGACACAATGATATATAAACTTCATATCACCACCAAAAAATAAAGATTCAGCACGATACACACACAAAGAGCCTCAAAATCACCAAACAATGTCCCAAAAATCTACAGTCCAACCTCCTCATTGGTCCCGCCCATCACACAACTTCACAACTCCACGTCTCATCCTTCGCAGTGCACTTTCCTCCGATGCGCACCCATTCACAATTATACGAAATAACCCCCAAAATAGACCGTTCGGTGGAGTAGTAGATCCTGATCTCTCAACCGAAGTACAAGCCCAGCGCCTCGAGGCACAAAAAATATCAACTGCCGCGGGGAAAAATGCCTGGCTTGTAGTTATTCTCAAGGAGGATAGCGAGGAAATATCTAGAAGTGACAATGTAAAAGATTTGAGAGTTCATGATGGTTTCCTGATTGGTATGACGGGGTTTAATTCTTTCCCAGTGGAAAAGTCAAATGATGGTACTGGTGAAGATATCCTAATCGGTGATATTGGGGTGTTAATAGATTACCGGTTTGCGAGAAAAGGATTTGCGTTGGAAACTTTGTGTGCGGTGGTTGAATTTGGGTTTTATGAATTAGGATGTGGTAAAATTACGCTCGAGACATATGCTATCAATACGCCGTTTCGAGGTTTGATGAAAGCGGCGAGGTTGGAGGATGTGGTGGTTTTGCGGAGGATTGGTGATGGACCTCCAGATCAGGAAGCTTATTATGAGTTTGGTGAACAGAAATGGGAGGCTGTGAAGAAGGAAATGGTTAGGGATGAGAAATGGCTGTTGTAAATTTTTGGCCATCTCTGGCAAAAGACCATATGCATCTTGATTGCTTTATACAGTGACCGTATCAATTTGCTTCCATTTATTCACACCTGACCCTATGTCTTCATGATATATTTATTCCGTTCTGTATTGTACCAGCGTTACTAACTTCCTCAATATAAGAATGAAATTTGAGCAAGAACTATGAATAGTGAACTAAATTAACAACCTTCATTTCACACAACTATTGCTGAGCATTACGGCCTGCTACAAGAGCTTCAGCTTTCATGACTTCCAACCATTTTGGATCAATAGCTTCTTCGTTGATGTAAGGTGACACGTCAGCACCCTCCGTACGATTTTCGATAGTGAATCCGAGTCCAAGGTACGCCCATCTAGATATATGTCAGTAAAGATCTAGAAGGTTGTGGAGCAGAAAAACATCAGGATAACTTACGGGTTATGTTTATTCTGGTAAGTGATATTGTAATCTTCGTATCTTGGATTTTCAATCACCTGCATATAATGCAGAGAACTACCAGGCCAAATGGCATTCACGCGTCCTGTTTCATTATCTTCTCCGACTTAGTAAATGGGGCTCAATCGATAGATATGAGGCTTTACTTTTATACCAAGAACGACACCCTGAGCCTGATGTCCAAACGGATTGCTTCATTAATTCCTGTGTGTGTGCATTGAAAAGATCCGTCATATCTTGATTTGGAGCAATAGACTTGATAAATTCGTTCTGCATCTTCTTAATGAATTTTATAGCATAGTTTGCTACCCCGCCAAGAGGTCCCAAAACAGATCCATTAGATATAGGCCATGTTGGTCCAATGAAAGTAATAAAGTTAGGTATATCCGGCACCGTGATACCTGTGGACCAGTTAGCTCATGCTTCTGTGATCCAGGCGGGGAGAACTGATTCGACTGACCAAGATATGATTCGGGAACTAATTTCCACTTTTCTCGGAGATCAACTCCCTTCTGACCTATTATTGGGAATCGTGGGCGATATGAGACATCGAAGCCCGTGGCACAAATTACTGTATCCACTTTACGCTCCTCCCCTTCACTGTCGATAACCGAGTCTTGCGTAATCTCCTCCACTGCAGAAAAATGAACATCTACATTTGGCTCTTGTATTGCAGTCATATAAGGATTGCCTATATCATTAGCGCGATAGCACCTGCAATGACACTGAATTCTTACCAGGGGTCATCCTCCGACATCCAACAGAAAATTTTGGAGTAAAGCCTTCAAGAAGTCTCTTGTCCTTGATAGACTCTTCCATTCGGGCAGCAAACATTTTTCGGACTTCCTTCTGGGCCTCGCTGTCCTTAAAAAACATATACCAAAGACTATTTATCTGGTTTTCAAAATACTTTGCATGCTCAACAAGCGCGGGCAAATCATTTTTGAACTTCTCGCGTTGCTCCAAAGTGTATTCTTTGCCTCGTCCGTCGTTTCCAGCGATCGAGTTGAACCAGATAGGTGTACGTACATAAACATCGATGTGTTTAACATGAGGTTGCATGGCAGGCAATGTCTGAATGGAAGAAGACCCGGAACCAATGATGGCTACAGACTCATTCTTCCATTGTTCTTGTTGATAGTCACCTGGCCATCTTGCAGTATCTGTCTCCAGTAAGTGATCATTTATTAAATGAAGAGAGCGACAGTTAACGTACGAATGACTTTGCCTTTAAAGTTTTGGATTCCCTTAATGTCTGGCCACTTGAAATTATTCAATATTCCCGTTGCATGCAGTAACAGGTCGCACGTCTCCTCAAATTCCTTCTCGCCAGATTCTGATGTTTGCTTCATCTTGACAGACCATTTCCCAGCCTCCTCATCCCAAAAACAACCGATTACCTCAGTGTTGAAGGTCATGTATTTTCTAAGATCGAAAGTGTCGCAAACCTTGTCCAGATAATTCCAGATATCTACAGCTCCGCTGGCGAATTTTGGCCAATCAGGATTGAGAGCAAAAGGATATGTGTACGCATGTGAAGGGACATCGCAGGCAGCGCCTGGATATCTGTTTTCATACCATGTACCACCGATGTCAGGGTTCTTTTCATAAATCACATGCTCAACACTACGTGGATTAGTACTGATATTTTGTGTAATTAGATGTTCTGCATCGGAAAGCCTTACTTTTGGCATTGCTTTTGAATATAGTAAGCCATCATGATCCCCGAAAAACCTGCACCAACTGTGAGAACCTTAAGACGCCGGTTCTTAGGATCACAAAAGGTAATATCAGGTATCGCATAGCCGTCCGCAGGTATATTCAACGGAGTAGCGCCTTCTGCGCCAAACTGAGAACTGTTTGGTGCCATGTTGAGAATAGAAAAGAGCGAGCTCGAACTTGGGATTCAAAAGATAATTATTGAGATGCGACAAAGATCCAGTCTATATAACTGCATGAGGATGTGACAAGAAGAGTACCCCTCCATTTACTGGGTCTCCTCGTTAAGTAAGAAGCCCCATGATGACGAAAAGCCCGCCTTCAGATCTTCATAACGTTATCTTTAATTGACAGTTGCATAAAGATCATATGCAATGCAGGTTGAAACTCTGAGACGATATTCATTTGTGATAGGGTAAATTCAAGGTCGCAAGGTGTAAAGGTCTGCGGGGCAAGAAAAACACTGGACACATTCGATACCAATGGTAAGTTATGTATGTACCTGGTTACCTGAGATGCGGTTATCTTCGGAATCTATTTTGGATATTGAGAATTGTGCCCAGGTGGGAATGTATATCTTAGACTTACAATTTGGCTAAATAGTGTGACCCAATACTGTGTCCTAATACTGTGTCCTACTAGATGACTCTGAAGATGTCGATAAATCCGTATTGAAAAGATTTTGTAAGATTAGTACGGATGATATGAGTTGATAAGGTTACGGAGAGTTTCCCCAAGATACCGGAGTAACCTTACCTTATTGAGTTTACCTTGTACTCCACTCTACTCCACTCCACATCCACAACTCCACCAACTTTTAACCTCCGTACGTTTCATTACATAACCCTAACCTTACCTAATCAATTAACAATCCCATTCCCATAACACGCACCTGCAAGCCTTCACTCCACTCACTTCATTTTGTCAACCATTGCTCATACTCACGCTCACTTTGATTCGATATTGGTATTATTCGCGACATATTCATTACTTCAACTTATAATTTTTATCATAACCCCGGTTCATTCTCGCATCATTTTATCATCATTTATTGTATTACCAACTTTTCAAAGAGGCTAGTTCCTTACATCGAAAACCGACCATGGCTGCGGCAATAGACTGGGACAAGCCAGGAAAATACCCCATCGTTCTCAGCGATGCCCTACTTGGAAAAGCTTCCAATAATATATATACCGCTATACGATGTAGGTTCTGCTGGCCTGGCAGCAGATAACGATCCACTGACAATTGTTAGACAACCACAAGCCTGACCCAACTGCTGGTGCCTCTGCGAACTCAGCACAATTAAAGCCCTCTTCCAATCCCAGTTCTTCAGATTACGACCTTTCCTTCTCCGATAATAATGATGATTATACATATGCCGGAGCCCGATCCTCCGGAGAGGGACAATTCATACTTACGTTTGATCCTGTCAGGAAGGTCTTGGTTTTGGATCGCATTGATTCCACATTTGATATGAATTTGACAAGCGCACCATGGACGGATGACGCCGCTCAACTGCAATCACAATACGAACAATTAGAACCACCCACTAAGGCGGTCACAGAGGAGCCTCAACTTAAAGCACCGCAAAAGAAAGCCTCAAAACCAAAAGCTACGACGACAGCAAAAGCAAAACCTGCCCCCCGCGCGAAGGCCGAGAAGGCTAAGAAGAAACCACCACCACGCGAACCAAGCCCTGAACCAGAAGAAGAATCGGACGACGGTTTCACAGTTGAATATCCAGATGGACAGAGCTCACAACAGCAATACGAGTATAGAGCTCCAATTTTTCAAAGGGAGCCGAGCGAGGAGATCAGTGATGAAGACGAGGATACGGACCATGATGGAATCTATGAAACGAACCAGGATGTGGATCATTTGAAACTGCCGAGCCCAGTCAACAATCCTGGAGCGATTAGCGATGAAGATGCAATGGATCTGGAGGCAGATTTGGAGGCGGATCTTCAAGCGGAAATGGAGAAAGAGTTGATGGATCACCAAGATGAGAGTGATGAAAGTGAGGAAGAATAAACTTCAATGTACATGTTTGAGCATAATATTCCAAGGGCAGGATGGCGTTTGGTAGGGGTAAGGTGTACTTTATAGGAAATATGGCATTTAGGATATTTGTGCAGGCATATACAGTAGCTACGAAGGGCGTTTCAACGCGATAAGCGAGAGTTAAAGACAGAAAATTATTTCACCCAGTCATCTTGTCCTTGCAAATTCTGACCCTCCCGATGCTATATTAGTCCCAGGATAATAAGAATACTTAATAATTTCTGTGATAGCAAGTGCTTTGTTTGTTCCACCTGAAGAAAACATTGACTTCCTTCCTTAAAAGACCCGATTGTTAATGGCTGCCCCTTTGCTGACCTTTGTTGGATTGTCCTCCACTAAAAAACACAAAAGGCACAATTGCAATGTAAGTATCTCCAAAAACAATGATATTATGCTCAACAGCTTCAAATCTACGCTCACCACTTATTTCTCACTTCCCAATTGTTTTTCCAATTTGAGGCTGACCTCGTCTGACCAACCATTCTTCGAAAAAGGTATTAATTGGCGGATGGTTCAGTAAGTCACGAGTGTCTCGCTATCTCTATGCATTCTATTTAATTCCGAATTTCACTCGAGAACTTTACTAAGAAAGACTGGAACCAATTTTGTAGATTTTCAAGGACCACTATCTGGTAGTTTGCGCATGTTTACTCCTAGCGGAAAGGTTAGATATCATGAGTCCTATAATGAAAGCTGTTTAGTAGCGGCTATAGGGTATCTATCATTATCAGGAGATGTACCATCCGTATCTCATCCACATGAACTCTATCTCGCTATAAACGGTCAAAGAATTGAAAGAAGCTACTTCACTGACGCTAATGGTAGTCAATGCCCCATTCAGACTATCGCATCCGATATGTGCAAACCATCCAAGTTCCACAACAACCCGTATCTAGCTTCCTGGCTAGCATATTTTGAGTCATAGATGAACTGCTGGTCGGTTTATATCCTCTATGGTAAGTTTCAATCCTTTCACTTCTTAGTATTATACTTTTCCATACTAGGACTAGTTTACTCTTTATTGTCGGTTATATATTTAGAGTTTGAGAACACCCGGCTTCCTCGGAGAGATTTCATACTTCTGTAAGATTACAAGCTTGTCTTGCGAAGACTGTAGCTTCAATTAAACGTGTCCAAAATTGATTTGGGTACTTCTTATATCAAAAAGTTTCTCGACAGTACACGTTTATGGGTTGAAAGGCACGATTGAGTGCCAGTCGGATGCCTGGAAACGTGATAACCATATCACGTGTAATATGTCAATGTAAACCTTCGAATCTGGGTTCTACCCGCCTATAATCATCATTCCCACTATCAACTAGCTAATTTTACATGAATTCTTGTAGTTCTCTATCAGTACATATCTGGAATAGAACCATTGTCTTTTGTCTTGAAATGCCTCAACATAGCATCAGGAGATTTTCGCTCATCGGGCCCTTCATGACAGAGAGGAAGCCGTTCACGGCGTAGACGCCAAAATTTCACGCACTTGTGAATTATAATAGAAACAATGAAATCCTTTCCTTCCTTTGTTTGTTCTCGAAATTTATTGTGACCGCATGCGGGGACTCTCTTTCATTGTATAATGTGGATTCAATAGAGCACAAAGAATTTAGATTTATTATATGTTTCCATGAAGATTAGGATGCGATAACTGCAATAGCTTCATTTGTGCCTCACAACATTTTCAATTCTATCAACTACCCAGAAATTCCAAATCGCAATCGACTCGTAATGCCTAATTGGTTTGAATGGCCAACATGGGCAAATTTTGCCCCGGACCAGGATGAAATCGCGCCACCACTTGAATTAGCTGCTCGTCCTCCTTCTCGCTCTAGATCTTCATCTCGGCGGCGACGGTCCAGGCGACGTTCCAGTGAGCTCACACCCGCTGAGAGATTAGAGAGAGCAAAGAACGAAAAGAAAGTGATTGAGTTCGAGGAACAAAGAGTGGCATCTTTGGACCCCTTGGCTAGATCCGCTTATAAGGAGCGGAAGAGGCTTCGGGAGGAGGAAAGAATCAAAAATTTGAAAATCACATTTGCGACAGGTGTGAAAGATGCAGCACAGCAACAAAAAACGGCGTATGTGGAAGTCCATCGTAAATGGAAGAGAAAGCACGATGATGACACTGCGGCCCAAGCTGCAGAGAGAAGACGGGAATTTTTAGAAATTCAGCAGAAACGATTCCAAAAGTCTCCAGAACAACCAGTGAGTGAAATTCTTGCACGAGAAGCGAACAAAAGGCTTGCAGTGGAATTATTGGAGAGGATTTACCTGGACCTCCAAAATCATTTTTCGCACCCCACGCTCATTAATTCTGAGACTTATGACCCTTATGCCCAGATGTCTGACCAGCCTCATCATGTGTCATGGCAGCGATTTTTAAGATTAGCCTCGAACCCAGAAGAGGTTGTGGGTGGCATTGGATATGGAATTGGACTTGACAGTACTGCCGTCCTCATGCTATCAGAGAATTTCCGCAATGCATTGAGATATGGAGAACTACCTAATGGAAGTGAAGCTCAAAGGGACGATAAGGAATTCGCATTTTTAGGTAGATGGAGAGAAATTGAAATCAAGCTCGGACTGGAACATGTCAGCATTAGAGCCTTTGCTATCGCCCGGCGTATTCCATACATGATGGTTTACCGTCGAACAGGTCAAAATGTAGTAAAGGGTGTACAGATTGCGAATGAAAATTTCCAACTGGATCCTTCAATAAGAGACCCTTACGAAGTGTATGTCGCATTGGATGGAAGACTTCTACCCTGCTTATTCACACCCCTTCCCGGTGACTGCGAGTCAGTGCGCCAGGAATTCCATACACTTCCGTTTAGCAAATTCGAAGAAAATATACCCCATAGAGAAATGTATGGGACGGTACATGAGCGCGTGATTTCCCGTCGGTTCGAAAACCTGAAAGAGAATGTATACAATCCGGAAAATTTCAAGCGCTATGCTCCGCCATCGAGCTGGCCGCCTACCTGGGAATACCCACCTGCGGATATCCAACATCCATGTCGCGAATGGGGTAAAGATTATCCTGCATGTGTCGCTTGTGGTCTTCGGACAGGCCCGTTGCACACAGCAGGAGAAGAGAAAATCTGTCAATGCACGACATTAAGTGTCTTTGATAAAGTTCTCGTAGAGATCAAAGAGTACACATCCAGCACCACATCCAAACAACTTAATCTTGGAATTAGGACTTTGCAGAAACTTCAAAAAGGACATATCATTGGGGAAGTCCTTGGAGAATTCATCCCGCTGGGAGCCGAGGGGGACTTTAAGTGTCATCATAATTCCTCTGTAGACTTCTATGCTCCTCCATTCGTTGACAACAATGGAAAAGTTTTAGATGTTGATCCAGATGTTTTAACCAAGAAGCCAATTGATACCAATACAGATCCCATCGCAACACTTATTACGGGCCATAAAGGAGGATGGATCAGACTGATCAACGCAGGCACGAGTCAAACAGCAAACGTTGAAGCTCGTTCGGAAGTTTGGGCTGGAAAATTGCGTGTCACTATTAGACCGTTACGGAATATAAATTTTGGAGAACAATTGTTAAGTATGTGTCCTCATCCCAAACCCTATTCTCGATTCTTACCATATACATCCCTTTGGTTTCTTGACGCAGCTTTTCCCCCTAAAAGTTTTCTTTCTTTCTTTTAAGCATCTTGCTTTCACAATGACAATTGCTGACTTCTGGATCTTGCAGTCCGATGGGGAGATATATATCTAGAACCTGATGGACAATCTCTCAATGCTAGAAGGAAAAAAGATCATACGGATAGGTTACCAATGCGAGCTCTTAGCGGATTCTTTAAATAGGTAGTTTGGGGAGGATAGCAGGAAACATTGATGTACCGATTGTTGAAATTTGTTGTCATCAATATATATCTTTTGGGTGGTACTTCACACGTGGTCGTCTGATCGCAAACATAATGGACTTAGCGAATTAGGTTACTTGGTGCTAATTTGACAATTGGAAGCAGCAGGAGAAACCCTGTATGAAATTACAAAAATACGAACATGCATAAACACAGCTTTATTTCCTTTTTGTCCTGGCTTTTTACTAGATTTTGATCTACCCCGTATAATCTTACCCACATGTGCCTGTCGCCGATGCCGTTGTGAACCGCTATTAGCCGAGGCAATTGGAGGGGTTGAAGGTGGGAAAGGTCAAAGAATAGTTATTACTCCGCAAATGCCGTTAATGCCAACTGCCTACCACTTATTGTAAAAGCAATCCCAACTTAAATCTTACTAAATTCCAAACAACATTCTTTTGCTTTTTGATCTGTCGATGTGAAAAGTCAAATTTTGTCCTCATCGATCGAAAACAAAAGAGAACAATGTCGACAATTAATCGTAGTGTTCGTACTGCATCAAGAACTTTCCGACTCCCAGCCCAATCACGAAACCTCAGAATCCCAGTCTCATTGAAAACTCGAGCAAACTTCGGAGCTTCACCAAGAACACCATTATCCTTCAAACAATTCTCCACCATGTCTCCTTTACAATCTGGGGCCCCGCCACCACCCCAAGCTCGAGAGTACGATCCTGAGATCAAGGACATCGCCAGCTATGTTCACAATACCCCAATTAACTCTGATCTTGCCGTGAGCTTTATTCAAAATAACATTGTTTACCCCGCTAATTGATTTTGTCAGTTCGACACAGCTCGATTTGTTTTCCTCGACACTCTAGGATGCGGTCTCGAGGGTTTACGATTTAAAGAATGTACAAAGTTATTAGGTCCAATTGTTGAAGGAACTATCGTTCCTAATGGCACAAAGGTTCCTGGTACCCCATTTCAGCTCGACCCGGTCAATGGTGCTTTCAATATCGGTGCTATGATTAGATGGCTCGATTACAATGATTGCTGGTTGGCTGCAGAATGGGGTCATCCTTCCGACAACTTAGGAGCAATTCTCGCGGTTGCGGACTGGATCTCTCGAACAAACAGAGCTGGAGGAAATCTCGGCAATGGCAAGATTATAACTATCAAAGAGGTTTTAGAGGCTATGATTAAGGCACATGAGATCCAGGGTTGTCTGGCGCTCTTGAACTCATACAACAAAGTCGGTTTGGACCACGTTGTACTTGTTAAAGTTGCTAGTGCTGCTGTCGTTTCCAAAATGCTGGGTTTGAGCGAGAAACAAACTGCAGATGCCGTTTCGCAAGCTTGGGTTGATGGACAGAGTTTAAGAACATACAGACACTCTCCAAATACCATGTCAAGAAAGTCATGGGCTGCTGGTGATGCTTGCCAGCGTGCCGTAAACTTGGTCTTGAAGGTTATGAAGGGTGAGCCTGGCGTTCCTACTGTTTTGTCCGCTCCAGTATGGGGTTTCTACGACGTTCTCTTCAAGGGAAATAAATTCGAATTTCAACGACCATATGGTAGCTATGTTATGGAGAACGTTTTGTTCAAGGTATCTTATCCAGGTATGTGTCGAATTTCCATGCTAGTATCTCATCTAATCATTTTTAGCCGAGTTTCACTCCCAAACCGCAATTGAAGCCGCGAAGCGTATTCGTCAGCAATTGGTAGACCAAGGAAAATCTGCCGCTGATATCAAGGAGATCACCTGTCGAACACACGAAGCTTGCATTCGTATCATTGACAAACAATTCAAGCCTATGGACAACTTTGCCGATCGCGATCACTGCATTCAATATATGGCTGCCGTTATGCTCGTTTTCGGCCGTCTTGAGGCTACAGACTACACCGACGGGGGGGAGGCTGCCACTTCTCCATTGGTTGAATCACTTCGACAAAAGATTACCTGTGTCGAAGATCCACAATTTACCAAGGATTACCACAATGAGAACATGCGAACCATTCCAAACGCATTGACCGTCACATTGAACGATGGACAAGTTCTGGAAGAGATTGTTGTAGATGCACCATTGGGTCACAGATTGAGAAGAGAGGAAGCCAAGCCAGAAATTTTGGCCAAATACAAGAGACATTTGGGACCACATTTCAGTGAGGCTAAGGTCAAGGAGTTGGTTGACCTAGGTAATGACGCCAAAAGACTTGAGGCAATGGCAGTCGATGAGTATGTTGACTTGTATGTGAGCAAGGACAGCAAATTCGTTTAGATAGATGAATTAGATGAACTAGATGAATAGAAGAAATCTTGCTAGTGCATTCATTTCCAAACCACAATAACTACGGAATTCGGATTTGGATTGCGTAACAAATGGGTTGAAATCGTGTACATGTACTTCCTTATCTGTCATTGGTTTTTGAGAGTCCTAGTTATTCCTCACAATCCCCATTATCAAATGCAGAAGGATCAACTTTTAGTACTAGTGGACTTCCCATCCAATTCCTTCTTCTCGCCCCTTTACTTTTACCGGTCAGACTCAATTCTCAAATCCAAGCCAAAATTCACTCAATCAAAATTCCTACATTCTATTGTAATTTATCTGCAGTCTTTAGCTCAGAAGAAGAAGTAGAAGTAGCTTAGTAGTTTTGGGTGTCTCATCTAACTCCACCCACAATCATCGTCCTTTGCTATTCTTGAAGATATCCTGGGTTTTCCCTCCTGCATATGAGCAGCCTTAGCTTGTTTACTTTTCAATATGTTAAGGTGTTCGGGAACGATTTTGTCGATGGTAATGATTCTGCTGTGTTGTGAGTCACTTTGTGATGCGGTTGCAATACTGCTTTGGGGGTGGATGGTTGGCTAGGTGTTGCTGGTAGTTATCACGTGATTTCTTGACGCGACGCGTACTGACGGAGATCATGATATCGATGTAGGTTAGACAAAAATTCATACGTGAAGAGACTTGTTCACCCTTCCGAAACAGCTGCGCAATGGATTAAATATGGTATATTAGACCTTGATATTAAGGCTCGTTGTCAAGTCACAAGTGTCATGCAAGTGTTGTCGGAATCCGGTAACCGGTTGGATACCGAGCAGTTAAGCTAGTATTTCGATGATGTCGGACAAACGGTCTTCGTTGAAACTTTGAAGGTTAGACGGAATAGCAGTGTTACATAATGATGCGTCAGGAAAGGATCATGGCAGTTTAAGATCAGGAGACAGTATTCCAAGCTAGTGGATGTCGTCTCGAGCTCCATCTTCGGCCAATAGGTTATGTGACTCTACATGAACACTTGACACCGAGCTCAATATAGTCGATCAATGGAGGACAAGAATTTGGAATTTCGATTGGGGTATGAACACTTGTGTACAAGCAGACCGCTATTTGACATAATCTGGTTCGATCGTATGTTCCTCGGTAACTCAATGAAGTAACTGAGCATAGTAGGTGTCTCGATAGCCTTACCTTCTGTCGCGTCTGACAAGAAGTAGTCCAGATTCTAGGCTACACAAAAATAACTCGCAGGTTGCGGATATCTGCAAATAATCCACTCTATAGGTTACCTATTAAGTCTATAATCCGCTCTGTAGATTATTTATTAGGATTTTAAAATAATCTATATAATATAAATTATTTATAGATTATCTAGAGATAATCTATTGATTTACAAATAAATATAAGTTGTATAAATTAATACAAAAATATAGGAATAACTTCAAAAATTTAAATGAATACTTTTTATAGATAATTTAGAAATAATTTGTAGATAATCTATAAATCTATAAATTATTTACAAATTGATGGATATCTATAATAATCTGTAAATTGTTTGTGAATTATTTATTTAAATTCTACAATTGTCTATTCTATAGATAGATTATCTATGGGTTACCCTTCAAGAGCAATAATCCGTCCCGTGGAGCCCCGTTGTGCAGCCTACCGGATTCTGATTTTCATATAAATCGAGTTGTTATAAAGAACTCTTGGATTCCGCTTCCAGTAGATTTTTTGTGTTTTTATACCTATTTGAAGCATGAATGGCTTTTATCGGATTCAGATGCTCAAACAATCATTTTCCGCAGCATACTTATCAACACATTCGTTGAACAGGATATTCAAACAAGTAATTTTAGTGATAAGGCTGTTTTTAAATCCAAACCAAGAGGATGGCCTGCATATTGACGGATTGCTAGGCAGATCGGAATCCTACGTCAAGCTGAGTCACACAGCAGCACATCTGTGTTGAACGAAGGTTTTGTTACATCAGCGTATTCTCCATGTAATGTTAGACACACCTAGAAAATCATCAGACTTTGCTCCATCGTATCAGATGTTGAGTATTACCCAATTCCATTCGTCGCTGTATACTGGTTACTTAGATTACGTATTTACAGCCTCATTCTGCGATGGAATACATAAAGTGTCGGGAAGCCCTAGTCAGTCTGCCCAAATTTTTACAGTTTCACCTAATTAACGCTTCAACACCAAAATATTCACAAAAGATTCTAGATCTTCCTCTAAACAGCAAGAATGCCAGTACAGTCAATCGATTGCAGCTATCGATACATTAATGAAAAACGCCTTAAGGCTTTGATGCGTAGGCTTTTCCCTTGGCATGAACGAAGAGTTAGTACATCAAATCTGTAGTGAAATCAGAGCTGAAAGACTAACATGTCATGTTTCTTGTTGACAGTTTCAAAGAGTGGTGCGATGGATATTAATAGATGTGCCGCGAGATCTTACAGAGGTGTGTTAAATCCTACGTATCGTCTAACCTTCAGGATCTTTAGCTGACATTAATTGGAAAGGAAGAGATCGAGTCGTGCCAATACTGATGTCAATACTGTGCAATGGGCAGTCGCTTCATGTTCGAGGGGTTCCCCATCCTTGAATCGGCTGGTAGGCTCAAATCTGTGTTGTCACCAAGTTAGGGGGTATGACTGAGCCTCGGCTATTTAAGTGGCTGGGACGAAGCATGTATTGAATGAATTGTCGAAATTATACACTAGCTTTGTGGGTTGCTTAAATGTTGATGGTTCCTCGACCCATATATCTAATATCAATTAAACACAATTGCTGAGATTATTCAAAATAAATTTATTTACTCTTGGGTTCTGTCTTTGAATCATGTCTATCTCCCTAACACCCCAGATTATTGATGGTTATTACATGGGCAATCTAACCACTTCGAACAGCGACTGATTAGTTTCAGATCCTTCATTGCTTTCGTCAAAGTAAAATGCAAAAATGTTGAAAGAGGACTCAGCGCCAAGATGCGAAGTGGAAGCATTCTCAATTCGCCCTACCGGTTGCTGTAGAACCCCAGAACACTAGGTCAAGCACTGCAAACACAGTAGAATCAGGCTAAATGAACGTTGATGATCAAGCGCTTCTGTAAAGAGAGTTTGCAGCTCCGCTTATTCTATGCGATGTATCACAATACAGTCTGCAACCTGCCGCTATATTTAGATGTTTGCGTTCTTAAGTTTGCAAAAATGCCCCCGTCTCAGCCATCTTTAAAGCCCAGCCGCCAGTGTGATTGATTGCTCATCTATGGTTCGTACCTCGTATTGTAGCATCAATTATATAGGAATCAAACGATAAAGATCACTGTTACCTCAGTGATTTATGGGAGCGATGAAATTAAGGCAATAGATACTATAGTCTACTTGAACTTAGATACCGTCCTCGCCATAATAAATAGGTATATAGTAGCAAGCGAATCAGCCCATAGGTCAAATTAAGTAGGACTTAAATCTCCTCGAGTAAACACTCTTGTAAGAGAATTGGAAGGCTTCGCGGGCTGTCAATTAACGCAATGACTTTGATTGCTTTGAGATCAGGATACGCTTACGGAGACATGTGCATGGCCAACCGAAAACAAGGCCTCACAGCCGCCCAAAAACTGTGAGCATTTCCAAGACTACAGAATGTAAGATATATGGTTGGGAATGCTAATGATAATTCGAAGACTAAAGTAGTGAACAAGTGACAGTCGCCCATTAGGATTGACCAAATAGAATCAGGCTCGAATGGTAACAGTGGAGTTACAATCACTTGCGCATCAACATCAAATCCGAACGGCCGATCGTTTTTTGCGATGAATCCATCCAACGAACTCCTCAAGAATTTTTTGAAGAGCCAACCTCAATCGAAGATATTGAGCAACAAGGGTATGGCAAAATAATCCCAAAAATTTTGAACCAGAAACAACCGGATATGTAAGATTACCTGATACTCCTCTGAATGCCGAGGCATTTTATAGGAGCGCGTCTGATGCATTGACAAGGCCTCGTTCGGAATCAGCTGCCACGAATTTACAAAACCAGTTACGCAATGCTCGATTGGAATGCAGCGGCCCACTACTTACTTTCAATATGTACGCAGGAGACCCTGATCAAGACCGAAACAATATTGGCTCTAAGCGAGCCCCGCATCCGCATCTCATTCGACTTCTAGGCACATTCGAGAAGGAAGAGATCTATCACCTTATCTTCCCCTTTGCGTCAGGAAATCTGAGAGAGTATTGGGAAGATGTTGACCTCCTGGGATCTTGGCAGCATATGCATATATATTGCATGATGCATATAAGGAGCAAACAAAACTCAACTTTTAATTCATTCTTTCCTTTTTGGTATACTGTTTGTTTGCTTTCAATATTTTGATTTCAAAGCACTTTAATTCCGAAGGCTGAATACCTAACCTTATTCCTTCATTTTTTGAATATATACTCGCAGCTTAACTGCTTAGCTAGAGAATCAATCAATTCAATCTGATGCTCTTTCTGGTCTCAAGAAACCCAATAGAAGATCATAACCTTACTTTCGATCAAATGACAGTACTATGGTCCTTTAGGCAAATGGCTGGTATTGCCAGTGCTTCGGACCAGCTGCACAATTTTCAGGCAAGTGTAACCTGCCTGGAAGTTTGAAGATTCTCGCGAGTTTATTGGGCAGGCTCTGGGAGTGAAAGGAGGGGAGCCAAAATATGGCCGTCATGGTGACTTGAAGCCAGAAAATTTGCTATGGTTCGAAAAAGGTCCCGACATAGATAACGAAAATGGTATTCTGCAGATTGCCGACTTCGGAAAGGGAAAATTTAATTTGATGGAATCAAGGTCGAGGATTAGCCCGTCTGCAGCTCACGCCTCCCCAACATATGAGCCTCCAGAATTATGGTTATTTAAACCTATTTCGAGGGCCTATGATATCTGGAGCCTGGGGGCAACCTATCTGGAGTTTGTCACTTGGCTTCTACTTGACCCGCGCGGCATTGGACTTTTCTCCGATGGCCGTGGGGAACCTAATAGTGCGGGTATTGATGATGATACCTTCTATACTATCATCAGAGAGCGCAACCAGGAACCTTACGCAGAGGTACGACACTCGGTACTAGAGTGGGTGGCAAAACTACGTGAACATGAGAAGTGTTCGGAAGCAGTACATGAATTATTGGACCTGACAATGGAAGAGCTACTCGTTGAAAATCCTCAAGACCGTGGTGATGCAAAGAAGATTGACACACGATTAGACGATATTGTTAAGAAAGCTAAAGACGAAACTGTGTGAACGAAGTGAATGACTTCAATTTAAATTACTACTGTAATAAAGAACTAAGCGAACGCGAAAGAGACTAGCTCTTTTAGTAAGTCTATATAAGACTTACTACTTTCAATATGTAGCTAGCTCTTTAGACAGAATACAATTAGACATACAGGACCTACGTAATCCGTGGGTGCTACGTCTTCCGTATCCTTCTCGTACCAACAGAAACCATCTATTTGCTTTCACCCCAACCACGCCATCGTAAACCTACCATCTGATCCACTCACGCTGGCACTGATTTATCCCCTCCCAGTCCCGTGCCGAAGACAGACGGCAATAGAGCAAGCTTTTCTCCCGATTAGTTAACTTTGCCTCCAATCCCGGACTTTCAACGGAGAAATGAGTTCTAGCATTCGCCACACCGGCCGAGAGCTCCTCAGAGTTATGGTACATGGAAATCTGCTTAATCGGTCCATTCTACTTCAAATATCGCCATTGCCTATTAATTCGGCTCAAGCTTGGCCGCTCAGCTGTACATGTACGGATAGGGGCTTTTCCTGTGACAACTTCTCTTCTTTCCGGAACGTTAATCAAGACAATTATGTATTTTTCCGTTTAATTTTTATCAAACGCTAGTTTACTCTGCTGCTGCGGCCGTTTTATAAGAGTTTTGGTCATCACTCATCACACACTAGGCGAAATCACACAAAAATTGACGATTTTTCACCTTTTTCTATCCTGATTATATATATCAAATAAAAAGATGATTTATTAAACTTTTAAATCTTTATATAAATAATCAATTAGATTTTGGTAAAAATTAAATAGAATATTTTTGGTAATTTTTGTTCTCAAAATTATATATATTTGAAGTTAAAAAAGTAAAACAATCACGAAAATCGCTTATTTTTGTATAGGAAAAACGTTACAAATTCGAATATTTGAAAACTTGAAATTTTAAGTTACTATAATTTTTTGACAAAAATAGCTAAAAATAAAATATGAAATATTTTATAATTCTACTATATTTAATCAATATAACTCAAAATTTCATTTACTTTCGTTCGATATTTAAAAAGTTATTCAATATTTAATTTTGTATAAAAAATATAAGCTTTTGCAGGGATTCTGTCACGAATTTGAATGGTGTGCGGTAAGTAATGTCCAAAACTCTTAGTTATATTGTATAAGATACCCTCGATGAGATTTTAAATTGCGCTGTTTTTTAAGGTATGGACTTAGGTTATTAGATATTTTAAATTGGATTTAAATCATTTATTGATGGTCATTTTGACTCTACCTTGGTTCTGTATACTCTTTGTAGAAACCTAGAAGGGATTCTGAGTATCCAATGTGCAAGTCATCAAAACAATAATTATCAGTTAAAATTCAGACTATAAATTCCCACTTGACGTGTGATGTAGTCTCACGAAACCCGTGAGCAAGTATTCGAGCTCACGCGCATGCCAGCCGCTTCAGATGGTGATTTTTTATGCTTCTAAGAGCAATAGATCATATTTCACAGACCACCGGCAAACATCAGTTCAGTATTAGGTTGAGGAGCTACATCACATAAGAAATGTTCTGAGCTCATATATGACCTTCTGGATCTGAATATCAACAATATAATGCTTATTAAAAAAAGAAGAAAAGGGAAAAGAAAAAATAGTAACAAGCTTGGAGATTCCAACTATGGTATGAAATATTAATTGTGAAGCGTGCAGATAAGTTTTAAATGTTGAAGAAATTATCTTAGCCAGCAAAATCATCGACTCGAAACCTCTGTAGATAATTATACAATGAAAGATCTGGTGCCTTCATCGCCTTCACTAATTGGATACCGCCATAAATCCGACGTAACAAGCCCTGACCCCCAATTCAAGAAAACAGAGAACAGCTACTTGGCTAGCTGATCTTGCCGCAGGGTGGTATCGAAACATCGCTTCTGAAATAACGCCTTGAGGTAGTAACATGAAGCGAAACATTATAAATATTCGAATTAGGGAAGTATTCCTTTGGCCACCACTTGGAAGTTGCATCATATATAAGTGAACATTGCCAAATTCATCCTTGTATTCATCTCAAGGCTGAGGACTTGAAATAGCACTGTGTCAGTATTACGCATGTAGTCGAGTGCAGGGAGTCCTTTGAGAAAACTCCAGGACAGGATAACTCCCTTCCTCAATGATAACACGGACCAATGTAGCCACCGTAGCCTACTTCATAAAAACATGAGCACCAACTCAGAAAGCAAAGTTCTTTCTTTCCAAGCCTATCCTTCGTGCTAATAACAAATTGCTGGCCATATAAAGCGAATCCCACGGCACGAACAATGGCTACCTCAAAAGAAAGTTTGTACTTGGTTGCAAATGATTCAACTGGCACATGCAGCAGAGCATGTGAAATATAGATCGCTGCTTTCACATGAAAGACATTAAGTCTGGAAATCCAATCATCCGTCCCTGTCCGTGTTCTTGTACAGGAAGAGTATGCATCTAAAAGTATCATTGTCCTGCCTTCCTAATAACTGTTGAAAATATCCATCTCCGCCGAGGATCTTTCGTTCATAAACTCTACAAACTCCCTATCTAATGCAAGGTCAGTAATTCTCTCTCTCGCTAGAAGCACATCGGCCTATAGAATTGTGAAAATGCTCACAACTAATCTTATCCTCCGCATCAACCGACTTCATTATATCATTATCTATCTCCGAATCAGTTATAGACTCTCCCAAATTTCCAAAGATCTGTCTCAATTGCGCCGCAGTAATGGAACCATTGAGGGAATGATCAAATTCTTTCCATGCGGATTTCCACTCTTCTTCTGGATCTTCGTCAAAGCTTTCTCCAAAGTTGATATCTTCTTCACTTGCTACAGGAATCGGTGCAGACTCTGCCCGCAAGTCATCTTCAATAGACTTAAGATCTTCCTTCTTTTGTCTCGTTCGGCCGGTCATCATTGCAATGAACTCTAAAGACGTTTAGTAAATGTCACTCAGTAATGTAAAAACATCATGGAGTCATAAGCACCGTCGAAATTTATGGTACCATCGCCATCGATGTCAACTTCTTTAATGATCTGTGCAAGTTCTTCCTCACTTATATCTTTTCCAGACTCTTTCATCACATGGCCAAATTCTTCCACGGTAATGTTACCTGGAATAGTCATTAGTTCAAAAAACACAATACGTCGCTTCAAAAAACTTACCACCTTTATCAGTGTCCTGTTGATAAAATTAGCATTTAACCCGCAAAAACGTTAACTCATTGCCGGTATAGACACGTACGTATGAATCGAATGCTTCTTTAAAAATAGCAATTTCTTCATCTGAAAGTGGTTTGGCCTAAGTTCATACTTGATTAGCTGAAAATCGGAAAATACTCAGTTTTTACATACCATGATGGTGAATAAGCAAGCTATGGTACGAAGAGCAATGATACGCGCATGAATTAGAAGTAACGGATGGTATGAATGTTGACCAAGAAGCTAGCCAGGAAAACATCACATCGTAAAAGTGGGATGAGATCCACAAGCGGGCCCCCAAGTTCACCGCGCACACGTGATGTAATCTTAGGTTACAACCGCCCCAAGCGAAAGTTTGCTGTTTCCGACCAACGACTTTTCTCTAAAAATGGAGTACAAAAAAGGGGTAAATCCGACTGCTTCCCGAACTTGATTTTCGGATTTAATTACTCAAAAAATAGCCGAGACCTCCCTGTCTTCTTGATATCGGTACCCAACTTCCACTTTCAACTCTCTTTCCAATAATAGATGCCTTACTGAAATAGCCTTACACATTTTGCATGGCCTCAAATGTGGACGAGACTATTTAAGCCTATATGGTCTTACATACTAATCTATCCAGCACTCAGCGGCTCAATGATTTTGCATAACTGCCCATCTAAAGCATACTCTACTCAAGGAAAGATAATATCATACTAACTATACTAAGTGCCTCCGTGAGGCTTTGCTTGTCTGGAATTCGACGGCAAGCTTCTACTGAGAAATTTGATTTATTGCACATCAAACTACTAGCTGCCCATATGCCGGGACAGAGACAAGAGCAGCCGAAAATAAGCGAAGATCTATAGTTATAAACCACCTAATTTCAAGACTTGCTTACCTACTTTCCAAGCGAATTGAGCTTTTGCTCTGCGGCAATCAGCGAAAGTTTCTCTTCTCCCATGAAATGCGATTCTCATCTCTCCAATCCCATTTCCAAGGTGCGAGAACATTCTCAAATCATCTTGATATTGAAAGCTGTAAAATCTGATACCACATTGATCCATAATGTTTGAGACTGTGACGTGCCAAATTAAAAGGGATAGCAATCCCGATTTTAAAAAAGTCGCTTATCAATGTATTGAGACCAGAGTATCAGGGATGCGTAGTATCTATATCGAGCGTCAGAGAAACCGAGAATTTATACACCTCTATTACCTTGAAAAGTAACTTTCAAGACAGTATTTAGATATTCAAAATACAATCTCCTCCACCTTTCTCCAGGTTCCCATTTCACAATATAAATCAACCCCCTCATTTTTCCCCACCAAAACAGAACCTTACTCACCCTCACCCTCGATCAAAAGCCCAATTTCATTCTCCATTCTTCATCATTCATCCAAGCAATATCATCCAAGCAAAAATATCACAAAAGCTACCAAAAAGTTCAAAATATCCTATTAATCCTCTTTACCCTAAACCAATTTATCAGAAAAATCATGAAGTAGGTATATCCAGTAACCGGTTACTCACCATATCCGGGTGCTTTCCCTAGGTCATGAATATATAATTTTTCTTTCTTGCTCTCAATCTTGATTATCTCCTTGTTAAAGATGTCTAAGTGCGAAGGCGAGGCGGACAAAACTAACATAAGATCTTTGTCCCGCTCCGATTCACTCTCCCAGATGCATATAGATGTTAGATAGGTATATTAGTGAATATACGCCACGAACTTCAATTTATCTACATAGGTGGGTAGGTAGGTAGGTAGGTGGTTAGCCACTAAATACTCAAAAATCCAATATCCCAAAGCTGGTTCGAAAATTAGTGTAAGATTGCTTGTTCATGATACCGCAGTCTGGAGTCCGAGTGTGTAATATAATAATACATATAAACTGATCTTGACTACAAGGAAAGAAAAGAAAAAATTAATTATCAAACATTTTTAAATTTGGGAAAAATCTGATCATCGATTTAAATATAAATATATGAATTAACCTTAACCAATTATGCCATATATCCCAATCAATAACTTTTCAACCCACCGTAAAACCTATTTTCCTATTTACCCAAGCATATAATATCCTGTGCTTTCCGTATCCCGAGTATCATGCACCCACCATCTTAGCTAAGATACCACTAAATCATTATTTCGCCAGCCTAGAGCATGCCAGTTAAATATAAGTAAGCAACCAGAGCTTAGCTAGTAACCAATTCCTGCCTATGCAGTATTATAGGCACTACCTGCTTTGAAAAAATATCCGGCCAATCTATCCTGTTTATAATATCCCTTGTTGTATATTTCGAGGAACTGAGTAGTGTGGTTCTTATGCAATACGATAGGTAATGCGAGTGAAATTTTTGATAAATCAACGAAAACGATCTTCTTCATAGAAATGCTGCTCATCCTAGTCATCCTCGAAATCCTGGGCATCCTCGTCGTCCTAGTATTCTTGTACTTCAGCCTCGTATCGGCCTAAGGCGTGGGGTCGAGCCCTTGCGATATAGTGATCTACACTAACTGGAGCTCGCGGCCGGGCAGGGAAATGAGCTTGATATCTTAGAGGAACTCCCACATAGTATGGACAAGTAGGTGTATGTGCAGAATTGTCCCTTGAGCGAATTAACTCATAATCAACAAAACAGATCCAGCAGAATTCATGCTTGCAAGATCGACCTAGTCATCATTAGTAATGCCAAATATTTAAACTTCAAAAGGCTAAATATCTCACAAGTCATATGGTCACAACCATCATTCTTTTCGATGCGAACTTGACATTGTGGGCACTGTTTCGTAGCCTTCTCCATAAGTTGCAGACTTGCTTCTTCCTGTTGCAATCTCTCTCTTTCCCGAGTATTGTATTGATTACATGTGAGACCGGTATGCCAAGGCATCTTGTGAGTGAAGCATGTTTTAAAACCACAAGCCCCACAAGTCATGATGGGTTGGTCATCACTGTCCTCGTGAATTTGGCCGCCACCGCACTCTGGACCAAGGCAATTCGTAAAATTGGGATCACCACGAATGCAGGATAAGAGCACGTTTCGGTCGTATCTATTTCAGATATTGACAAGAATAATAAGAATAGCGGGGTGGGATATACAAATACTTTATAAAGTCAGCCTCTGAGGCGAATGACTTCACGTTATCGAAAGATAAAAGGGCGGGACATTTAATACATGTAATCTGATCCCATGGTTTGCCTTCAATCTGTACGTCAATATATCGGGAAAGGCATGTACGGCAGCAAGTTGGTTCATGCATACAGTCAGCTGAAATTTGATGTGGAAAGTCAGCTAAGTTGACTTCTTCTGCAAATATCGAGCATTCTCGGAGATCCTGTCGTGGCGGCAAGGACTCTTCACGTTTAGACGCGGAATTCTTAGCCAGTTTGAGTGGTTTTGTAATTCTCTTTCTTTTTTTGGTAACCCGAGATGCTTGTGGCTATGCGGATTGTCCATTTTGCGGAGCGTAATGGTCCCTGATACGATTAGTCGACCCTCCTGCTAACCAAGTTCTAATGGTTGCCCGCTGTGCAGTGGATATACGGCCGGCATTCTGAGCTTCATGCAGCCGACGCATCAGCTGACTTTTGTTGTACGTGGTTTATCTTTTTCCCCTACAAATTCCAAAATCCTGTGCATCATCAGCTTAGAATACTCAGGTAACCCGCAGCCGAGGAACGTTTGTGGATCATCTTCATCTGTATTATCATCTGCCATGGTGATCGATGGTAGCTAAAATTGATTTGTAATATTGGAAAAACTTCGATGTGTGAGCTGGTGGTATTGGTAAAGAGTAAGTTGTCTGATATGGACGACACTTAAATGAGTTTTGAGTTTGGCTGAAGGGTGAAACTAGTGGCCGTAAGATAGATCTCGAAAGTGAATAAATGAATATTCTGTAGTAAAGGAGGTTATGTATACAAATATGAGACTATACCCACTCATATGTCATCAGTACATTAACTTCCATCTAATTGCAATAGAAATGTTTGGTATCCACTAATCATTAAAAGTCTTGCTCCAAATAGAAAGTCCAATAGTGAGTGAATCCATGGAAGCTTGGAAAATGCGGTTTTAAGTAGAGTCCTGTAGAATATTAGCGAAGATAAATTCCATCTTCGAGTGTCCTTTGCACAAGTGTTAAGGAAAAGAAAGAAGACAGAGCGACTAAACGTAAAAACTAAAGCCAGGCAATCTAGATACACTTTGGAGACACCCGTACCATGCCTCACGTATATTCCTTGATATTCTTCAAACTATAAAATGCAGGGCATGTAAAGGAAATCATTCCGCGGAGAAGGAGCTGCGTGCAGAAAGGTAGTTCCTTTTTATTCTTTAGGTGATGTAAAAGAGAGTAAAATTTAATTCTAACTTATATTGCGTGTAAAAGTTCGCTCTCTGTGAGCCTATGGTCCTGTACTTTTCATGACAACCACCTGTGTCGAGTTTCTAAGTTTCCATTCCTAGATGTGTTAATGCTCCAGGAGACGACCTTAAATTTGTGTTGGATGAGAGATCCTTAAAAGATCTATGAGCCTTTGGACACTTATCTCCAGGAATGGAGGTAGTAAATGACAATCGAAAAATTTACAATAGCATTCTGAGCTGGGCGTTTAGAATATTTTTAAAGTTGAACGCACAACAGCAAGGATACAAATAAAGGGGAAACTTCATAGCAAAGGGACTCAGCAAGAATATTAAAAGGCACATTTGCACGATGGCAGTAGTTACTGACTTGTCTTATGTCTCTTTTCCTGATGTGGAAAGATCATATTATGGATATCTTCCTTATACCCTCCTTCCCAACTTCTCCTATTAATATATATCATTAGCGAATACCGGTAAATACAAATGTTCAAATGGGATGCCGATCAAAGAACATTCTGCGTTGATCATCCACCAGTGTTTTCTGATAGAACCTTTCGTTTGCATCTCCTTACGAATGGCCAAACAATGCTCCCTAGCTTATCATCCCTACACGGCATCAGCTCGCATGGCGTATGGAAATCAGACTCGAGATTCTTACGATGGTCGATGCAGCGGCTTAAGTGGCTTAAGTGGCAATGCTGGCTTTATTACTTCTTTAGTTTTGAGAATGGTCGAGGCTGACAGAGCGATCGATTGAGGTGGCTTTCCATCAGCGATGCTCGAAGGTGGTGACTTTGAAGGGGCTAGGGATGGCCATTCAGATGAGTCATTGGAGACAACTAAAACTGAAGACTTTTTTATCTCTTGGATAACCTCGGGCAAATCACGCTTCTTCTTCTTGCTCGAATCCGCCTTTAATTGTTCCTGCTGCTCGGAAGATTTGGCGCCACCATCCCGGGGGGTTTTCTCGTGAAACTTGGCTGTCTTGAGCTCGGTGTTGATGACAGATCCTGTAGCAGTCGTTGGAGAATCACAATTATCTGAATTGCTTGAATGGGGCTGTTTCTTGAGATCCTTGGTAGATGTTGAACGACTCTTATTAAGAGAATCATTTGTAGAACCGCCAGTCTTCGATCTTTGGTGGCTGGAATTGGTTTTAGTTATATTGGGTTGGGTTAGAGCGACACTGGCGGCCAATATCAATTCATTGTCTAGGGCCTTCGCGGAAGTTCTTTCCTTCTCATCTGGATTTTCGGCTTTGTCACTTATGATCTGTGACTTGGAAATAATTTTCGTTAAATGATTGTTGGATGTTGAATCCATCGAAGAAACACTTGGTTTCCTGGTCGAGTCTTCACTGAAAAATATGTCTCCGCCAACGAGTGATGAATTTGTGCTTTCTGACTCAGCTGGTGAAGGAATAGCACGAGTCGAACAAGAAATGTTGTTTTCCTTGTCGATATCGACCTTGCTGTTGAATTTGAATTGCTTCTTGTTCTTTTTTGAATTCTTTGCCTTTGCTTGAGGCAACTGTTTCGCGGCTTCTACGGCTACTTTTTCGCTCGATAATTTTGATGAGGATATTTCAACATGGCCTGGAGATGCTGGAGCCGCAGCTCCTACCTCTTTGATGATCTCCGTACTCAGAGCCTCCGATTCTGCGGTGGTTTCATTGGTGAATGATTGACTTGTTTTTGGAACTGTTGCCACTTCACCGGTCAAGGCCTCTAGTGAGACTACTTCTACTGTTGGATTGTTCAGTTGAGGCTGAGATGATGATTCCACGGGGATCGCAGCAGGGGTTACAACTGAGGTCGTACTGGTTGATCTATTTGTGTGTTAGTATGGAACAAATTTGTGACTTTCAACCTAGCTTTATAACGCACGTAATTTGTGTGAGTACCGATGTTTTGCTGTGTTTCCTGGTAGGTGTAAACTGTGCATTTCTGTCAAATCTTGTTGATTGTTAGCAACTTGTGAATCAATCGATACGAATTTCTGTAGCTCCTTACGCTTGCTTGATTGGGGAATTCTCCTTTCTATTGCCAGGGAGATTGGACAGATTTGGCAAGGCGGGACCCGCTCCAAAATTCGTATTAACACGATGAGATTCTGCCTGAGCTCCACCATATGTTCGATAATGAGAAATACCAGGGATATTGGTTCTACTGTTCATAATGGCGAGGGGCATTTGTTGTTGAAAATGTGCAATTCCTCTTTCATGCTGCACAACTTCCGATATTACTGCACCTAGCGCATGTCCTGGTGATTGTTGCTGGGCAACCGGTGCATATGACGCGGGGTATGGTCGAGTAGGAGAATTTAAATGTGGGAAAGGCTCGCCAACATTACCTGAAATTATATGATTGCTACTAAAATACCTAAATGGGATTTGGCCGCTTTGAGATCTCGATGGACGATGTTGTGATATTGAATTTCTCCTCGAATAGGCTCTATTTTCTGACCCAGCAGCTGACATGTAGCGAGTGTGGTTGTCTCCATGATAACTGTTGTAACTGGAGTTACTGCCCGAGCGGTCGCGCGAATTTTCGTGTGGGTATCCTGCTGTAAGTAAACGTCCGTTTGGCAACCTGTAGCCATTGAATTTTTCAATCGCCATGGCCAAAACATCGCCATCAAATCTAACACCACATTAGCTTTTTTGCATTAATGAAAATATCATACAAACCCACGTTACAAAGACCGGGCCATTGTCATAGGGCTTGAACAAGTATTTGATTGACACAACATTTCCAACTGTGGACATCAGGTCCTTCAAATGACTAGTGTGAAACATTTTCAAATCAGGACCTTTCAAGTACAGAGTTCGACCGAAAGAGTTTCTTGGTGCAGAAGTATCGTAAGTATACACACAGAAAGTATCCGTTTGCAGGAGCTTGGGGTCTCCTTCCATTTCACCTAAATCGGGATGTTGATTGATCTTGGAATGTTGAAAAGTCTTTTGGGCATCGCTAGGAAGCTCCGTACGAGAACCGACGAAATCGCCATTGCTCATGCGCTGGTTCGGATTATCACCAACAAGGCCAGAAGAATGCTCGAAATTGCGGATGTAAATAGGTTCGGCCTGAGGAACCCGTGAGGGGCTTCCTCTCATACTACCGGAAGTACTTAGTTGACGGTTGTGCGGCGTTTGATGGATAAACTTGTTCTGATGAGTTCCATGGGGGCTCACCCACTGATTTCTTCTATTTCGAGGAGTTTCAATCGAATCTTCACGAGGTCTAGGTCTATTGCGAAGCGTATTGTCGTTACGATAACTGTTATGACGAGCTGGTGAAACAACAGGACCAGATGAAGCATTGAGGCTAGTTGCGAGATTGAAGTCAGCCAAAGCGTTGAGGCCATTGACTATACCATGCTGAGCCTCCATGATGTGATTGTGTGTCTGTGGTTGATGCGGAACTGCTGAGGCAAGACTCATATTTTCTTCCTGCTTTGTAGATGCTGGTTGATTTTGAATCTGCAAATTTAACGGCATGCTAAGATTCCTACCACCATGAAAGCTAGGCGTGAATTGAGCTTGCGTCAAAGGAAGAAAATGCGATTTTGGTTTTACTTCCCCTGGCTGAGTGGTGATGGACTGACTTGCGGTTACAATGGGAATCGTTGGTCGGGCGATTCGGTTTTGTCTAGGATGATTTCCATTGTCGGAAACAGATCTCGACATTTGAGGCACGCTATTTGGTTGTAGCGAGTCATGAACTGTGGCATTAACAGCGTTACCAGATGCGTCCCTCAACAAACGCAAGCGATGAGCTTCCAAAGTCTTGTTAAGGATTAGCTTTAATTCTGGAGAAAAGTCGTCATCTTCCGAAGGATCCGAGCAGAAAAGCTCGTACATGTCACCAGCGGCACAGCTTAAAACGGATTCTTTCTTGTCTTTAACCCATGCTTGAACGTATTCATCGATCTCGTGGTGCTTCGCAAGCTCATATTCGCGGTCGAGCTGCTCGTTTTCCTCACCAAGTTGATGCATAACGTAGTAGAGAAATTCTGGACCCTCCATTTGTATGTCGGCTGCGTCCCAAAGATGGTAAAGGTCGTCCCAACCGGTGGGTTTTTTGACATAGCGAATCAGTTCTGGGTATAATCGTCTCAAGCGGGCAGCTTCGACATTGATGTCGGCCTTGATGTCGCTATGCACAATACGGGTGGCTCTCATATTTGAAACAGGTTCACGTTTTGGGAAGAGGCCACCCTGAGTAGAGATCCATGCGGGCGCACTAGCATGGTTTTGGACCTGCCATCTTGTATGATCATTCGTGGTCGGCTGCGGTGCTTGAGAACTCTGCCCGGCCACGATGGTATTTCCCGGGTCGACTTGTTGATAATTGTGCTGTGTCATATTTATCGGGATGACCGGGTAAAATGGGGGTGGACGACTCATTTTCACGGAATTGTTGTGTATGAGTTTTCGATCTGTGTTCGAAAGTCGAAATAAGGACTTGGTTGATTTCCTCTGAAGAATTATTCTTCTTTGACCCTTAACTTGTGAGGTACTGGTCTGGGTAGAAAAAGATGATTGGTAAATTGCTGATGCTCCTTGAGAAGGTATTTGGTGCTATTGCCAGCAACAGCAACGCAGCTCTAGGGAGGGTCAACAGCGACAATAAATGACTCGTTTGATGCTACAATAGAATGCAATCGATAGAATTGATTGTGACAATGCAGATCTTGTTTTCAAAAAGAAAGAAATGAAAAAAAGCGGGTTTTGGTTGGAAAAATTAAAAAGAGGGAGGAAGCTGGGAAGAATGGGAAGGTGAAAGATAAGTAGAAGGTGGGAAGACAGAAGGCAGGAAGGAGGGAGGAGAAGGCCAGTAGAAATAAAAAGACAGTTATCGTGGGAGAGGCTAGGGTAGCTCAACAAGAATTATTAGGGCCGTACCAATTCACTTTCTAACCTAACAAACACTAGGTAGGTAGGTAGGTAAAGTAGGTAGGGTAGGTACAATCAGTACAAGTCTGTTTGCAAAGTGAAGTGAAGAAAGGTTAGGTGAAGTGAGGTGAAGTGAAATGATGTGGAAATGAATATTTTTATTTTCACAGTCCTTTGTATTGGTATCAACAGTGCCAGCATCAGCATACTTCGAGCTCTCCTTTTATTCTTTCCGTTCAACTTGGATGGGGGAAGCAGATAATGATTTGACTCACACATTATAGAATCTCTTGGAATCATTGTTTCGTCTTCTGCTTTACTGACTCTGAGATCTGACAGGGAGGGCAAGAGATCCTCTGAAATAATCGTTGTTTCTAACTGTATTTGATAAAAATGCAACTGGGATAATGAATGAGCACGAAGGGGACATACTTTTCCATGTTAATGATTATGAGCTTGTTATTTCATTTTCTTACCTCCAAGCCTTTTCACACTGTGTGGCATCATCATGGTAATCTATACTCAGCCTTATTCGTTTATTAATCAGTCATCCATCCATTCCAACATATCACAGTTATTATTTGAGATTGTTTTGAATAATCGATGAAACTAGACAAATCAAATTGGTATTGAGAACTTTTGAAATGGTGTACAGTGCAACGGTGCAAAGACTACTTTTTAGGTAGAGCATTGAGCATCTTCAATATCTCAGATTCATTGTCTCCAGCCACTGCTCTTCCATTGCTCCAATCCACAGTCTATAGATCATTAGTCGAGGCTTCCTTCCACAGTATCGCATATATGGCGAGGAACATACCAGAGGTCTTTGGAAACTATCCTCATTCGATTTGATCTTCCTTACAGCGTCCGCTTCATCCTTTGCACCCGTAACAATGCTGCCAATCTTTGATGGGCCCATAAATTCGAGAATGCTCCTAAGTTGATCTGGGGTTGGTGCAGATTCGGTGACTTCCAGTTCAAACTCGTCTCTTTGTGGTGTGGTATTGGCAGCGAGATCGCTAGCTTGATCTTCCGTCGCGAATGCAGCGGCATTGGCAGATGCTCGCTTCAAAAGAGTGAAAACTCTCAACGAAGCTGGGGAGCTTGCCTTGTGGAAGAGAGTAATAACATCGAGAGTTTTGTGCTGTATATGGACTATGTCAGTATCATTTAATCTATTCCATAATCAAGAAGTAGAAGCATCTACTTGTACTTACAAATCGAAACATTGTGATTTTTGATTGCTGTTGTTGGGTTGTGGTTATGGTTAATATCAAATAGAAATATTATTCATCGTCGTTGAAATCTTGAAGCTTTGAAGGTTTGAATGACGTTGACCTTTCAATTGCCTTGACCGTATGCGGCGCTCCCCTCCGCCTGTGTGAATCCTTGATCCCTGCCATTTCTAAATTTTGTCTTCTGGTGTTCTTCCCATAGCAACGAATACTTTTTGATTTGTCGCGCTGTGAGACTTATTATTACTGTAGATCTTAGAATTCTAAAGATTTCCAGAACACAACTACAAAAAACCTCACGAATTCTAGAAACCACCACCTCAATTTGAGACATTTACATTCTTCTCCCTTTAGAATTTTACAATGCCGCCTTTAATATTACATAATGTTCCAGAAGACGAGTGTTATGTAGGCGATGATGGTGTCAAAAGACCTTATGCCATGCTATTCCCTGGGTAAGCTTTTCAAGTCCACACAATGGAGGGTTATCAATCTGATTCAAATAGAAATGATGGGAATCCAGGCGTAGCAAGAATTCGAAGAACAGTCCCGGAGACAGGATCCTTTGGCAAATCGACAAGACGATCTCGATCAAGAACTGGCACTCCAGCTTTGAAAAAAGAGGACCCGACCTTAGCAGCCGCAGATGCAATTTTTGCTGCCACTTTCGCAAGACGAGCTGCGGCTACAACAGAATCAGGACAGCGCAAGTCCTCGATACAACCCTCATTATCGCAAAGCAATCTGCGAGATAACAATGCCTTGGCAGCAATTGAGGGCAATGGCGGCTCATCTTCGAGATTTGTACACAAGGAGCCTACAGAGGTTATACTACGAGGTTTCACGCCAGAACATCAATGGGCCGCTATCGCCGAATATGAAAGAATCGCTGGTCACATTTGCGAAGATTACCCTCGCGATGCCCCTCTGGATCAACGTAGATACAAAACAGACCTTCGAGATCCTGTTGTTCTGCGAAGACGTCCACTGACCAAAGAAGAAAAGGCGAAAGCTTTGAAGTATGCTGGTGGGAAGCACTGGATTAAGATTACGTTTGAATCAGCAGAGGCAGCAGAATTAGCTATGGAAGCTTCTCCGCAGCCAGTGCTTGGTCATTATGTCACCGCAGAACTGTATCGCGGTGCACCACCCGCACAAGATGAACCAGGAGTTTCTACAGTACCATCGACGCGATCGTCTCGTTCTAATGCTAACAAACATCGTTTCGATCCCGGACCTTTACTTCCTGGCGCAGAACGCTCGCTTCAACAATCGGGTCTCCCCCGCTCCTGGACTACCCCCGAAATGTCGCAAGTCGGTCGAAGCGTGCACTTCGAGGACCGTGGCCAGTCTCCAGAAGGCTCTCAGGCTACCAGTCATACTATCGACACCACTACTTTAACAACATCCACAATCACGGGTGGTACGCTCGCCTTTCAACAACGACCCTCTTCTGCAGGTCCTGCAGCTCCCGAGGCGCCCTCCCTTTACTGTCGCAAAATCCCCACCGCGAAACGCCTGCAGCTCCTTCCCGCCGATCAAGCCCTACTCCCTCAAAAATCGTACACGCAACAAGTCTTGTCCAACATTCCATTATTAAATTGGTTTAGTGCGGATATCATAGGGGACACGGTGCCAAGGACAGAGACGGGCGAGTTTGATTGGGCTAAAGCGAGTCTTTACTGGAAGATGATCTACTGGTTCGATACATACCTAGGGATTTTTGGAGTTGTGGGAGGAGAAAAGGATGACTAAAGGCTTTTATTTGTAGAAAGGGGGAAGATGAACCGCAAGAGGCAGTGACATTTTGGACCACGACACATAGGAACTTGATTGATTGGAAATGCTATGAGACTATACCCGAGATTGCGCAAAAACGAGAAACTACACACGAAGAAGGTAGATGGTAAAGAAATGTAATTAATGACCAACCAGTTAGGTGCGGATGCACGGGTGATTGAACGAAAGGAGTTATGGCGCGAGACTTCCTCCTAGCGAACGAATGTAGCATGAAAATTTATTTGGTCATTCTATCTATCATCAAACATGAAACTGTCTCTACTCTACTCTACTCAGCTCTATTATCGTTGAGCGTGTTAGCACACCTCCAAATCGCCTCATACATCACATAATTTTGTATAACTCCATCCCAGAAGCCGAAACCCAGAACCCAGAACCCAAAGTAAATACCCCAAACACCTTGTATACGCTTGACTGGAAAGAGATGAAAACAAAACAAACCAAAACATAAAATGATCTAGAAGGGGTATTAGTACGCTCGAGTTCATAATGTACGTGCTAATCGTTTAAACATAAAATCTATCAACCCATCCTTGCTCGCTTCTCTCTTCGTCCTGTTCAAACTCGTGTTCGGGACGTGGGATTGGCTGCTCGTCTCCGCGGATGGTTCCTTCCGAATGTAGACTGCTGGCCTCTTGGTCTATTTCTGTTTCGGTGCTTGTTGCAGGTACTGCGTCTGGTTCTATGTCCCTTTCCGTCTGCGTTTCTGCGAATATTTCCGGTGAGGAAATCGTTGAGGGTACCTGTGAATCTAAGATAGTTTGGTCCTTGAATATTTCAGGTGTGACGGATCCCAAGGCTTCAAATCTTGATCTCTCGACGTACTCTTCACTGGGAGATGGATTCAGGCTGGGAATATGGCTTGGTGGAGGCAATTCTAGTGGATCAAGACTTCTTCCGACTAGCTCTGGGCTGAAGGGCCTTACAGCTCTGGAACGATTCGGAATCCTCGTATCTCGCTCAGAAAATACTGATCCCCCATCTATATCACGTTCCGCGACTGCAGCTAGAGAATGATAATGGTTGTTGTCAACAAGAAGACTGTCGCTCCGTTTGTGATGTATCTTTTTGTGCGGTGTATCGGGAGCGGGATGTGTGGCATCCACAAGGATAGATTTTTGTGGAAGAATACTAAAAATCTTGGATGGGCTACCACTGGAATCTGTGTTTGCAATGGGAGGTTCCGAGGAGAAGAGATCTTGTCCATGTTCGAGTAAATCCTCGAGGCCACCTCCCGTCCAACCTTTTCGTGCGAGGGCTTCAAAAATTTCCACTTCTGCGCGAACGAGAGAGGAACTAGCTTCGACAACCTTGGTGCTGACATCTTGACAGTCTCTCAACAAGGCTCTCGAATGTTCACCGTGGAGTGTTGTAAGGCCGTCGAGTCTTGTAGTTAACTCCACCAAATGCCCCCTGAATCCTCGCACGTCTCTTTTTCTCTGCTTGTGTAGTCTCATTCCCTCCTTCTCCATCTTCTGAATTTCTTTGCTCTTAATCTTGACTTCCTTCCGATATGACACCTCCTCTTCCTCTATATGCCGACCCCAATTGTCTAATTCATGCAGTAAAGGCACCTCAAATGATCTGTACACACATTCTGAAAGTATTTGCTGATGGTTCGCTATCAACTGGTGTACTCCACTAGCAGACATCAAATTATCTCCAGTACAATTTCCTTTCGCCGTAAAACTATTGCTAAGACTGCCACCAGGTGGAGCCAAGCCTTCGGATCGTGCTTCTTTTAATCGTGCACATGCTTCTAAGGCGCTGCCAAAAGCGGATGCAGATGAGCTTAGCTCTGCGAGTGCTAGTCGGTAACTTTTGGCGGTGCTAATGAGTTCCGAATAGGCGATTTGGGAGAGTTCAAGATCAGCTTTCGTGAGGACAGCGTGTGGAGGGTGGGGGGCTGGCGGAGGAGGAAGCGCAAGGGAAAATGTGGACGCAAGCGGAAGCGTAGAAGCATATGAATAAGTTGGAGATCCGGGGAGCGGACGTTGTGACGGGGATTGGTTTCGAGGTGTTGTTGGAGCCATGGCTTTGGGTTGAAGTGAATGGTTGGAGATTCCGGCTCTTTCAAATGTTTAAGAGGTGTACAAAACTATGGGATGATACGGTAGAACACATTCAATAGATCAAAGCATTATCAACATCATAAAATGATATGATGGATGCAGAAGTTATGGGGTGATGACAAAACGAATAATAAAACAAGATAGCACCGAGTACTTGAAAGATAATATTCAATCATCCTTGATAAGAAGATGCAAGGATTCGTTTTAGCGCGATAAGGCGGGGCAGAAAGAAGAGAGCCTCGGGAGCTTCTGCTTCCTTCTATCTATTTGCGCAGCGGAAACGGAAACACAAACAATTTCAACCAACGTCCACCTTTCCTTTTAGAACGTCTGCAGATATTAGAAAGATCTAACATCTATCTGCAACCCTCAAATCTATCAAGTACCTTCAACAACACATCTGCCACCGCCGCAGTCCATAAAATGCCTCCTCCATCAGCTCTCACTATCCCCGCAGTCACCAAGCATACTGCAACTGTCATCATGTCTCACGGCCTTGGTGACAGTGGTGCTGGATGGGTTTCACTCGCAGAGAATTGGCGTCGTCGTCAAAAGTTTCAAGAAGTTAAATTCATTTTTCCAAATGCGCCAGCCATTCCCATCACAGTTGTAAGATCTTATGACAGCCAGAAATAATCTTCAAATGAAATGCTGATGCAAAAAATCTTTCAGAACTTTGGGATGTCCATGCCAGGGTGGTATGATATTGTAAGTCCGCGCAACGGTACCGTTCGTCCACTCATCCATATAGTATCTACTCTGCTGCTAGGTACACATAAAAACTATCGCTAACCTCAAGCACTAAAGACAACCTTCAGTGACCTCCAAGCCGAGCAAGACGAAACCGGAATCCGACGATCCCAAGCGTATTTCCACTCACTCATCAAATCCGAAATAGAAGATAGCAAGATCCCATCTAATCGCATCGTTCTCGGTGGTTTCTCCCAAGGAGGGGCCATGGCAATATTTTCCGGAATTACATGCCCATCAAAACTTGGGGGAATCTTTGGTTTGAGCTCCTATTTGCTATTACACAACAAACTCAGAGAATTCTTGGGAGCAGAAGGAGGTGCCAACAAGGATACCAAGATTTGGATGGGCCATGGAGACAGCGATCCTCTTGTCAAACCAGAATGGGGTGTTAAGACTGCAGAGGTTCTCCGTGAGGAAGGCTTTGAAGTCCAATTAAACATGTACCCGTAAGTCTACCTACCGATTTTTGTGGTTGATGTTCCGTGTTGACAATAATATAGGGGTCTCGAGCATTCCGCCGATGTTTTAGAGATTGAGGACCTGGAATACTATCTCAACAGTAGAATCTCACCAATCGGGGATAAAAAGTGACTAGATGAAGTCAATCCTAGAATTCCATACAATATAGCACTGCTATTGTGCTCCTTACTGGTAACACTCATAGCGTGGCGCTGTTTGCAGAAATGGAGGAATGTAGGAACACAAAACAAAACGATCAAATAATCTAAGCAAGGATTTTAAAATCGGCGGCTCAATAGGCAACACATATAACCGCAGGTCGGCCATAATCTTTGGGCCGTTCAAAGGTGCTTGTGGTGTCTAAACGTATTGCCTTTCTTTTCTCGAATACTGAAGGGAGGTCCAATGTTGAAAGCCTTCAGCCTCTCTGAAAAAATGTCTTATAACAATTCCAGTATAAATTAGCGAGTTTCCGGTACATGGAAAAGAAGATGATGCAGATGTAGTCTGCGCAGCAAACTCTCAATAGTCATCAATGATGGTTATCTTGATGGGATCTTTGCTGGGTCCAGATGCTAGCTCCTTATTTTATTCGTGCTCTCCACTGTCACTCAAACCATCCTCTGTCACCGCGTTGACTGAACCGCGGTTGTTGGGATCTTGCAAAAATTTACAATGCCTATATGGAGCGGCCTGCGGGTAGGGTGTCCATATTATATTAAAAGGTATCGACCTTGTTGTCTTTCATCGTATCACTCCGGCCCTCCTCCCCATCAAGCCACAATCTCCAGACAAAGAAATTTCATTAGGATGTCATAAAAAACCCAACTCTCTGATATCTCGGTGATTTCTATCACACAGATCCGTTCGAGAAATAATTTTCCTGTGTTTGCGCCGGGTACGCTAAATGAAATCAACAGAAGAGCACAATGTCAAAACTACGGAAAAGAAGGCTCGGGCAGCAGAGGTATCTGCTATTCGCTTTATTAAAGCCATTCGCCAAAAAGAAATAATTATTCGTCGCAATAAATGGAGAGACGATCCCAGATTAACTTTCGAAAATCACAAGTTCAAGGGTTACCTTGGGTCTGGTGCATGGGGTGACGTTTTGCTGGCCATGAATACAGAAACGAACAAACATTATGCCTTGAAGCTCCTGTTAAATCTCACAAAGTTCGACCGTTCAGACACTCTTCCTGAAGGCGCTCTTGAGCCGCCTCTGACAGCTAGCAGCGATGCCACTAAAAGCTCCTCTCATTCAGTAGAGAGATTAAGTCTTCGTGCTAAGAAATGAGGAAACCAGAATCTCTCTCCGATATATCAGAAATGGTCATCCTCACATCTGCAATCTCGAAGCATTCGTTCAATACAAACCTGGATATGGCGATGAAGAATATGCCATGGGGCTCTATTTCGAATATTGCGATGCAGGTAACCTCAGTATCCTGTCGAAAAGTTTTCGGACTCGAGGAATAAAACCACCAGAGCTGTTCATCTGGCAAGTTTTTTATGAAATGATTAGCGGCATAGCATTTCTTCACAACGAACATCCGGATTATAATACAAAGGTAGAGAATTTGGGTCGCGAAGCTATTTTTCACGACGATCTTCGATCCGAGAATGTATTCTTGCAATGGGGATCAGATAAAGAAGATGGATACCCACACGTAAAGATTGGAGACTTTGGAACCTCATTCACTGAGCCTCTAGGTGGCCATATCTCTGATCCAGAATTTGATCCGCCTACGTCCCAAGATGAGGGTTGGGGGCCTCAGCCTGTTAAACTAAAAACCGAGGTTTGGTGGGTGGCTGCTATTGTATATGAATTAGCACGTACTGGTGTCGTTTTAGACAATATTCTTAAACTTAGTTTGCAGCAGAGCCGCGAGCAATTTCGGAAGATAGTTCCTATTGATGGGCATCTGAGTGAAGGTTTGGATCAAGTGATAAGAGGAACGCTGACTCCTGAGTTGGAAAAAAGACCTTTTTCTGGTGAAGTCTATCTTAATCTGAAGAATGCTTTTGAGGAGAGGGTCGGCCTCATGTATAGGAAATTACGTGATTGGGCTGGGGAAATGACGTTAGCTCATGTTTTTGATGAGGATATGATGAAAAAGGTGGAGGAAGGAGGGGTTGAAGTGGAATTGGGATTGGGATTGGCGGGAGATATTAATAAGAATGTAATTTGAATGGCTGAAGTCACGACAGCATATTTCGTATATGGATCATGAGGATACATTAAGGAACGAAGTGAGGGACTTAAGGAGTCTTAATACAGAAAGTTCCAGTCACATACAAGAGGAGAAATAGAAAGGGAGCTAAATGAAAGCATATGTGAAAAATCGCCCTAGGAATTATATCTCGATGGGTATACTCTACATACATCGTATCCCGAGCACAAATTAGCGAGAAGAAAAGACCCCGATGAAGCAGTCGCGGATACATGTTATTATTACTCTAAATCATACCCCTCAAATGATGATCTATTACTGTAATTAATTACAAAATCCAAAAAAATACCAGAAACATAATGGTTATTAGTGTATGCCCCTTGGCCTGTTTAAAAGAAAGAACTGGTGAACCCTCGGATAGGTATCTAAATAAACTTACATCCAATTCATTTCAATGGATTTATTCTTATTGCTTGATTTATTTATTTAGTATTTCAATTATTAACTTTGATTCATTATTTCGTGTTGATGTAATGTTTTCTTAATATATAATCTAGAAATAAGTATTCAACCTTTTATTTTATTCATGGGGTATTGAGCAGATAGATGTTGGATAGCTTTAGCTTTTGCTTTAGCTTTTGCTTTAGCTTTTGCTTTAGCTTTTGCTTTAGCTTTTGCTTTAGCTTTAGCTTCGTTGGTAATTTGCGCTAGAGAGGTGTATAGAGTATGAGTATAAGTATACAAGTTTTGGCTTGAGGGGATATGGGGAAAGAATATGGGAAAGACCGTAGCCTTCGTGTGGGTTTGGGTAGTTTTTGTGCTTGAGGTAGAGGGGTAGGTAGGCATTCTCTTTTGTTAATGGAGATTATAGCTATGCTTGGGATACTCAGGATACTCAAACTTATCGAATCATGATTCATACATAAATAATTCCACAAGCTAATCAAGTAAAATAAAAATAATTATCATAGGAAAAAGTATTTTAAATTATCAATAAATTAAGTGCTTTGTAATTATATACTGAAAAGACCTTTCTGTCAAAATATCTCAAACTGAATTCAACATAACAGGTTTGCTGCGTATATGATTTTTTTGGATGATCGGCTTTTGAGATATATTAGAATTTATGTTCGGTCATTTAGCGAGATGAAATGATAGCTTCACAGCTAGGCCTAGCAGTTTTCCTTCGTGGGAAATCGAGCAGATTCTATAGCCTCTTGAGATCATCTTGATTTCCAAAATATCACTGGTTATTGCCCTTTGCAATCCACCCTATGTAGGGCGACGTCTTTCATCCTCAACGTAATCATCCAATGTGTTCAGGCGAACAGAAAGTAACCAAGCAAAGCGGAAAGAGATATGGTGCCCACCGGAGGAATGAGGAACTGTCGGTCAGAAGCTGATTTAGAAGAGGTGCTGCTACTACTAGAAGTTGTGCTCGAACTCGTACTAGTAGGAAGTGTAGTCCGAACAGGCTGAGTGACAGCAACAGTAGCATTAACAGCATTGGTAGAAACAATAGTAGAGTTGGTCACAGTAGTAATGTTGGTGGAAATCGGAGGATCTATCCATCCTTTCTTCTGCACTTCCTGAATGCCCGCGAACCACGCTTTTGCCATTTGCTGATATCCATGATCTGTCGGATGAAGTCCATCTGCTAGGTCATTCACAGTAACATAGTCCATCATGTTAACTGTGGATACCTTTTGCCCAGTGTTAACTTTAGATGCGACGATGTCGGGGATCATAGAGTTGAACGTAACTATCGCGCTCTCTACTGTCGTATTTGCAGCTGGGGTGAGTTGAGCAACTATTACAGTCACGTCTGGAACCGAAGAAATAATTTCATCGATAAGTGCGCTGAGTCGCTCCGGAGCGGTAGTGACATTCAGTAAGTCGTTCATGTCGTTCGTACCAGCCATCAACAGAACGAGATTGGGATCCTCAGAGAATGATAGCTTTGCATATTCGGCGATTTGTGAGATGACGGCTCCAGGATGGCCCTCGTTAAAATTATCGCTCATGTTACCCACTCGAACGGAACCAACATACTGGACCGTATTTCCAGCAGAAATGAGTTGATCAAGGAGACCGAGGCGATAGCCATTTCCATCAGTAGACAAATAGCCAAAAGTTATCGAGTTGCCAAGCGGTTGCTGTGATAGTTAGTATTGTAGCGGTTGGAAGGGATACGAATGGGCAGAAGACACTAGGTGAATATTGGATGAACATGAGACTTACAATTCTCAGAATATTCCCGGATGCCGTGCCATTAGATATCGTGCCATTATATATAGTGCCATTAGATATCGTGCTATTATACCCACGATTAATCACTTTCGACAATCTCGACGCTATAGAAAGGAAAGTCAGTCAAAAGACCATAAAAGAATTTCGAAGTGGGTAAACAGACCATCGGCACATGACAATAAAATGCCAACGCATATATGAACATGAACAAAAAAACGCATCATACCTTAATACGACAGACAAGAACCGAAAGATAAGGAAGCCATCGCCAATTAATGGGATACCAAAGTCTTTATGTACTAACACTACAAGCGTTTGAGATCCTTTCGTCCATGAGATGAGGGGTTTTCCGCACCATGTAAAACATATTACACAGTCTAGATTAAATGCACACCGGCAATCGAAGAGGAAGAGCTCCTAGTATTGAAAATTCCAAACGCTAGAACAAATGAGATAGATGCTATTGCAACCTTCCTCCACGGACGAATACGCATCCCATTATCCCACGAGTATCATTATGCTCCTCGTAAAACCCCGCTGTGACCTCCGTAAACTGCGAATAATGCAATACAATTCATCGCAAAGATGATCCCAATACCACATACCCAAAAGCGCGTAAACGTGGCTATGGTTTGACACGATCATGAGGATTCAAATTGTCGTCTCATGAGAAACACCGAGCGCGCAGAGCGAGTCGATGGGATTTAACGCTGGTTTTCCCGCACGCATATATATATACTTCGTGTACGAATCCTAATGGTCGGACAATTACCAACTTGCGCGAAATATATGCCCCGGAAAGAGCACTTTGCATTGTTTGATCCCTTTCAAACTCGTATCTTTATGTGCAGAGTATCAGGTGGGTTCGTCTTTTGTACTTCTAGACTTCGACCGTGCCCCGAGTTCGAATTTTGTTTCAATTTATCACGTGCGTGCATTGTTGAACACCGTGTTTGGATGAAAGTTCAACTTGTGATGATGTAAAACTTTCATATAATCTATGATAGGGCTAACAAGTAGATATCGTAAAATACATCACATCATTCTATCCATTCAACTTTATCTGAGTTCTCTCTGAAGAAAATTTGTGCTCAAATATTGCTTGAACTAATACATGACCCCCGCATTCATCATCATTTTCATCCAGACTCGAAACCCCCTTCATTCGCTCTCGGACTTCTCAAAACATTTCATCTCTTCTTGGTCTTCAAGGTGGTGTCTTGATAGACCAGATATCCTTGACCTATTTTCCGTGTTCAATATCTTTGAGGATAAGATGAGACAGTCCCTGATCACCAGGAGAATGCTTATCTCACATGAAGGTTGGGATAAGGTAACTTTTGGAGTCTGGAAGTGTACGCATCGAAGAAAGAGGCGATGTACATTTTGGTGTAATGTCTGATGCCATTCATCCTAATACATATTCTAGGATTTACCTGAAGATAAGGTTCGTGTTAAGATAGAAGAACATAATCTAACTTTGAACGTCCCAGATTTCTCATCCATAGTTGTATGCACCAGTAGATGTTTGCTGTGCCCATGTGAAATAGGGGAGGAATATCTTTCGAGATAGTCGACATGGTCTAATCCATGGCCGAAGCTGAACATATGAGCTGCACTCGTACTCGATTGCTTCAGCTAAGAATTGCAGCGACCCATCACTTCTCTTGCCAACTGGTTCATGAACCCTTGAACAGTATCCAAGAACTCCTCTCGTTCTACCACAAAAGAACTCGAAATATTTCGATTGGAACTCGAAATATCTTTCTCGGTCAATCTTCTGATGACGAATTGGTTTAGGCGACGAAGGTTCCTCCTTAACGGGTAGAGGTTCTTCTCCAACATCTTGCAAAGATCCTTTGGATTCCCCCTATTTGTTTGAAAAAATTGCAAACTAAACGAGAGACCAATTTGTAGGCGACGTAATTGTCCATTTGCGCAGGTAGTCTCCACGCAGGATTTCAAGATATTGGCAATTTTTGCATGAGAATAGCTGTTGATTTGAATCGTGAGGTCCAGCGTGTGGACATACTGGAAAGCTGGTGGTGGTTTGATGAATGTGTAGCCCAAGAATCGGATACCATAGTTGCTGATCGACGTCCGATAAGGTAGGAAACAATAGAGTTCGTTCAAGACTTCTCGATAGATCATTTGATTTGTGTGAAGTATAGGCGGTGAGTAGAGTTCATGTTCTTCGCAGCGAGATTTGGGGTGATTCGGATCCCAAGCCGAAGTCCAGTTAAAGTCTGCCGAAGGGTCGATTGAAGGGATCAAGTGTCGGTAAATCATCAACCTAATCTCGAATGGGCATTTGAGGATAGGAGGGATCCCGCTTCGGGGAGAGATAATTTCATCGGTAGACATGTTGATGGCTGGTTCTCTCCTTTTTTTTTAGTTTCTTAGAAACAACTGTCTGAAGAGAGTAGAAACGTGAGTGGAATTGAATCTCAAATATCAGAACTGGGTCGTAAATTGTCACTATCATGGATATGCATGTATGACGACTGACTCGATCCGCAGCTCCACCCCAAAAATTGGTGATTTACCGGTGAGTCTCCGTGGTGGAATGATGAGTGGTCATATTATTAGTAAGGTGGAGAGATGTTTCCCGCCCAGTCGTAAATGGGGAGGGATCAACCACTCCTCGTTACATTGAACAACACAACTTACTGAATCTAGCTTGCTTTGCATTTCCATCCAAAATTCATCCACTCCAATTCATAATAAGGGATTTGGGTGTGTTACACGTGATTAACACGTGAAAACGAATGGTTTGTCGAACCATCCTTGATAGAAGATGCTATTCGTCCAAGTTTTTTTTATATGCTTGATATCCTTGATATCCTAACCTTGATTAAGTTCGGCATCTGTGGACGATCTTCAAGTAAGTGCTTAAGCAGGATCAGCATGCGATGGCTTATCAAGATACCTGATCGTCGAACCCCTTCATATCACCACGTTTCGGGTAGTGTTTCACCTCAAAAGTGTCTACAGCTCGGCTCGCTGTCATCAATCAATCAATCAACCCCTCAACCCTCACATCCCAACTCGGCATTTCACCACTCGACAATCACTTCCTAACAATCAAACCCATCCTGTCGACATGCCCCCAAACTTCCCCAACCTCCTGTCCCCCGCCTTCCTAACCTTCTCCACCTGTCCTCTCAACCCCACCGTCGATCTCTCACGCACTGCACCTACCGTTGAAGCATCACCCGGAACCCCCCGAAAAACATATCTTTTAGCAACAATATCCCAAAACATGACACTCTCCACCACTCCTACTTTTATTTGCACAGATTCAGCTAGCGTGTCATTTGCACTAACGGTTATTCTCGAGGCGCCATTAACGCCTGCGCAATTGGAGGGGAGTGTGAGTGGAAACGGGGATGGGAATAGAGGTGGGGATGAATTTGATATCAAGAAATTAAAGAAAGGGCATACGGTTGTGGTGCCGAATCCGAGGAGACACGGGGTCCGGGAGGGAAAACAGGGATACATCAGGTGTGCGTGGGCTGATCTTGTTGTGAGTTATTTTTTTGGTATTCTCTGCAGATTAGATTCAGGGACTGATGGAGGAAGGCAGATTATCCCGACATCCTTGGAGAGATTACTAGGAATAAGTAAGAGGTTTCTTGACGCTTCAGAAAACATTGAAGAAAACAGCCGAGAGAACCGGGTGACATGTCAATCGTGTGAGAGAAAAGCCAGTGAAGAGGAACTCTCAAGATGTAAGGGTTGTAGTGAGGTATGGTACTGTGGAAAGGTAGGTTCCAAATCTGGAGAGAATAGTTTCTAAAATTGACCACAAATACAGGAGTGCCAGACAGAAGGTTGGAACATCAAAGGTCATAAGAGCGAGTGTAAGATTCTGAAAATGGTAGGTGGCATGGACCTGAGTGTGTAGGTTGTAGGAAGTAGGACGAAAGGAGGATCTATCGTGCCCAATCACCAAGGGAGATTGTGAGGGTTATGGTAATGTGTGTGTTTCTAATGACAAGAAGTAAAGGACGAAATATAATAGGGCCATAATGATAGACAAATGACATAGTCAATGCATTAAGGAAAACTCCGTCAAAAAGGTATTGTATCTTCAAACTCTCCAAACATTTCCATTCTTTACCTTGTCCATATTTTGATTAAACTGCATCTTCCTTCCCCTTTTGCGTCTAATTAACAAATTCCTTCTTATCGACGATAGAGAATGAAAATATACTATTTTGTCTTTTAATTTTTTTATCTTATTTTTTTTCTCTTCAATTCTCAATAAGAATCAATTAATCAATTACCTACAAACCACCCTTACACGAATAATTTCACATGAAAAACACGACGAAAATCAAAAAAAAACCAAACCCAAAAAGAAATGTCTTCAAAATAACCCCGAAAACGACCCTGAATCAACCGCTTTAGAGCGTGACTGCAGAAGCATCCTGCAGCTCCTGCATATGCATGTCTGTGAGCAATATATGGAAAAATTCACTATGACGTCAATGATGCCAGGAGGTTACAACTTCGATTTTGCGTTTGAACTTTGAAATGTAACGTGTAAAATTGTAGATTAACACGAAGACAAATATGATTTTGATTTGAAGAAAAGAAATGGGCATTGATTGAAGCTTTTCTCATATTTGAGATACTTCGTATGTAATGTTACAAAGGTTTCCATAATTTCTTAAAAATACGTGAATGATTATTAATTATATATATTTTATTTTCATCTATTTCATCTATTTCATTTATCCCCATGTCTTACCAATATCGACAATTCCAGCCGAACTCCAATTAATCGTATCATCCTCAACCTGATATGCTTCTATCACATCTGGCTTTCCATCGATAGCCACCACGGCAAAAGCAGCCCCAGTCGCCGTGGCCGCGATCGATTTAAATACTTTGGGATTTTGTGTGGAATTTGACATTGCCGAAGGGTGGATACCCATTGCTTCCCAATCATTATGAGCCCCCATGTATGTGTTGGATTTAATGCCAAGATGCGATAATGTGAGTGTTTCTCCCCAGGTTTCGAAGCCGGTTTTTACGTTCCCCGTCCAGATGACACTACTGTACGATGCCGATGCGGCAATTGGTACGCCGAATGTTAGGGAGTAGTATGTTGCTGCATTTAGTAGCCAATTTTGAGCTGCAAAATCTCGTTAGCATTTAACATATAACATAGAAAATTATCTAAAGTAAAACACACTGGTATATTCCCAGGCTGAGATGGCCATGTTACTATTGGGTTGTTGATAGTACAAATTTATCTGATGTGCTTGGTTGAGACGGTAGAATGGTTGCAACGCAAGACCAGTATTATCTACAACATCAACATTTATTTGGGTCAAAACCCAACCCGTGTTGGTTAAGTTTCCAACCTGTATCTTGTTGTTCACATCTTGAAAAGAGATGATGGTTGTGTTGGTGCATAAAAGGCACTGCCAGTACATCACCGCGACGTTTGAATTCTCGGAGATGATGTAGTTCTCAGAGGACAAGGTTCCTTCATTCCATGAATCTGATGCGACATCATATATAATGTCATGAAGCAGATTGTCAGAATCGGAGTATAATACAGTGATTTCCTATATTTTAGTTAGCAGCTGCGTAATTTCGAAAAGAACCTTTCGGGGTTTGGTGATGGGCATCCTACGAAGTTGTTGGCTGGCATCGTCACAGCCGCAGCAAATGATGAACCATTTTTAGCGGTTACAATCTGACTTGTCGACCAAATCTCGCTCGACGCATTGCTATGTGATTCTAGTATATGGCCTTGATTGTCTTGATAATACACTCTAGAGTTGTTGACATTGTTGGATGCGTAGGAGATTGCGGCAACGTTTCTCTGGAATGGAGCAATAGTAGAGCTCACTGAAGATGCTGTATACGTAGAGGTTGGTGAATTGTTCGAGGCGGAGCTCGTTGGTGATAAGCTATTGCTATTTGAAGAAGGAGCTCCACCCGATACTCCATTCACATTCGATGTTTTGTTCTTCTTAGATGCAACTATTCCCCCAACCACAGCGGCTATAATTACAACCAGCGCGACGACGCCTCCTAACATGTACCATTTCCACGGTCTCCTCTCTTTTTGGGTACCCTGTATACTTTCCACTGTCTCCTTCTCTGTCGATACAGGCTGTTTGATCAAAGGTGCACTGTGTAGTGTCGGAGAGGAAGGGGCCTCAGAGATATTGGTGAATTGTCGGTCTGATAGATTTGATGATGTCCTGTGCGATGATACAATGGGGTTGGGTATAGAGTTTTCGAATGGCAGTTCAGCAGGGAATACCGGCATTCCTATGAACTTGGTATTTTCCTGATAATATGGGCGGCCATGCTCATCCTTTTGACTCAAATTGTCATGTTGCTGCGGGCCATAGTATTCAAAAGGCTGATTGACAACCTCCAATTCGCTGTGTCCAGACATCAGGTCATCACGCAAGTTGCAACTCTATATGGAGTAGTTTCTGAAGAAAGGAAAAGAGTATGCATTCATGAAATCACAGACTCCCAAGCAAGGACACAATGTAAAGGGCGAATGACCGTGATATCCTTGATATCCATCAATGTTAAAAGGCCCACATGAACGATCACTTGAAGCGCTTCTCGAGATCTTCAAAATGAGTTATGAGGCTCGGATCACATTATATGTGGACCTCTTCATGATCACTCCCAAAAGTCAACAATATGCTCTCAAAAGAATCGCGAACCCAGCAATTCTTTGATCTCGCCATTCAAATCAGCTACACAGTAGTGCCATAAAAAGCAATGAAGACAAGTCCTCTTCTACTTTGGTAATGGATATACTGACAAAGCAGACGTGGAACCGGACATTGAAGCCATTTGCTCGGTATCGAAACAATTTGTCTGCCAAGAAGGAGACATGTCTCAATAACCTTATAAGCGCCGGGAATGTTTGCTTGCCATGCCTCAAGCTTTCAACCAAGAAAATTTTGACGCCGTATCTGGTCAAAATCCCTGTACCAACAGGATGAGTTTGTAGATGAGCGGAACACTCTTGCTTATTTGGACCTTGGCACATCATATTAATTGCATCCGGAAGTTACATAAAATATATCATCCGTTTGCCACTTTTGCCACTTTTGCCGTTGTCAATGTTTTCGCTTCATAAGACCGAGACCCCGAGAAACGATAGCACATTGGTGGCATTAAACCACTATTGAGGAAAGACTTTTTTATTAGTGATGCTTTTGATGCAGGAGATATCACAAATCTCATTTAGGTGAGATTAATATTCCGTTCCATCCGGCACTCCACTTAAATTAATATGGGTCACACGTGGAACAACGTGGGCGATTGATCTTTCATGGGTGCTCAAATCGATCATGACAATAATACTCAAATCGTGATAAGCAGAAAGAGGAGTAGGTTGTTACTTTCGGTCGTAATTCCTTGATCGGGGGATTTTATTGAGATAGGTCACGTTCCATCCACGTGCAAGTGCTTATGAAGGTCAATGGTGACTTGACGGATTCAAATGATCTTGGTCATAATCATCAAAGGGAGATATGAGAATACGGAAAGTCGTAGACATTTTTGTCGTACAATATAGCTATATTACTGAGTTAGATGCTATTTACTTCAATGATGTGACGTGCGATGATAGCAGAAGGCCAGCTCTGAAGTCTTGGCTAGATATCGTATGTCTTAATCGCTGATTTCAAAGCTAAATACAAGTGTATTTGTATGCTTAATGATTCATGATGGATAGAATGGTATCGAAAGCTGTTCAGTGTATCTCTTACGGCAGAGGCACGAAAGTACGAAATTAATCGCACTAGAATCACACAGTTTCACACTTCCTGCAAATCGAGACATATAGTCTAAAGAGGTTGTTGGATGGTTACGCCCAGTTAAAGCATTGAGCGTTATAAACTATATAAATGCAGTATAATCTCGCGTTAGCGATATCATTTATTCGTATATGGTATGGAAGGTTATGGATACGGCAGAGCCGTAGAGCAACTTCCTACGACATGCCTTCTGCTGGCAGTACTGCGGTTGACCCTCAACAATGCAGATACTTAAGTGCCACCAGACTACATCAATCCCAAGAAAACACGAAAGTGCTAACAACAAATCGTGCCAAAATGGATGAGTTTTTCGAGATCGTAGATCTTCCAGATGGATATCACATCTCCGATCTAAGCGGAGATGAACGTGCAATCCAACCTCTAGTTGCCGCCATGCAGCTGACCGTCTCACAGAACGAAAGAAACAGAAAAGGACCCATTTTCCATGCAGATATTAAACAATCAGATCCAGCAGGTAAGGATTTTGGTATGAATATCATCTACGAGATGTTTTCTCGCGGCCTACCCAACAAACATCGTATGATGTCCTGCGCAATCTGCGAGAACTTCATCAGAGACTTCGGAAATCTTTGCTATCTCTCCGACGATGCGACTCTGGTACCATTGGTATGGCCAGCAGAAGATATTGTCCCAGATTATTACAGACAAGCAGTAGCCAATGTGAGGAAATTATTTGAAGGGCGTCCACTTGGTGAATTGTTTCGAAGTCATCTCGAGACTGTCGGTCATTGGTCTGCATATTACTCTGCACGAAAATTTGGCAAACATGATGCTTACGGCCATATGGATGTTAATATTCTAGGTAAAAGTCGACGGTACTATGGGCCCTCGCGATCAGATGATCTCGCCAGAATTCTAGAGAGAATTATTGCGGATAATGATGGGAGGACCATCGCTAGGACACATATTTATCTTACTAAAGATGTGTTGCCTCATTCAAAATTATACAAACCATGGATTGTGTGGCTAAAGAACGCTGCTGCTGCTATTAAAGTACGTGATGATCTCGGACTACAGGGTCGAAAGACCTTGATTGCTAGATACGCGTTCCAAGCGGCTAAGGAATGTTTGCCTTCATTATACAATGGTGCGCTGGCTCAGTTGATGTTTTCCGTTAGAATGGGCGAAAATATCATCTCAATCCAAGCAAAATGGATGCAACTAGTAAATTCTCAAGATGAGGTATCACAGGAAGATTTGGCTCGTACAACGTCAAGGTTAATTTCGGACTTGGGCTACAACACGACGTGTTTTTATCGGTCTTTTCTCAAACTTGGCCAGATTCCATCATCTGTAAGTCTCATGTGTTTCATTAGATCCCATGAATTTATTTATATGTCCATACTGACATAGCCTAGGCATATCTTTGGATTGACTCTTCCAAGCCTTCTGCCATCCCTAAACCCCTATTTCGACGTCTCGATGCAAGAAAACACAGTGTCCCAGCTATGCATAGAGATGCCCTCGACAAGAAACCAATAGAGAAAATATGTTTCCGCAAATTCTGTTTAGACATCCTTCCGCAAATCTCCTCGCTATCGATACACATCACCTCAGAATCAAAACACGCTGAGAATTTTCACTTTCTAACCACCGGATTAGATGATCCCACGGGTCGATCCAAACCAATATTCTCATTCCAAGAACCGGGAAAACATACCGCGTCCTGGTTTAAAGCTACACATATTTCTTCACCTGAAGAAGTCGACCTGTGCGCTGGCTGGGTAAAAGTTAAATGCATCGTCTCTTTTCCACACATGTGGCATCATTTTCAAAATCAGCCGAATTGCGAGGATTATTTCAACCCCAAGATCGAAAGGGGATTTGCGCACAAGGAATTAGGAATGCGATTTTTATTAGTTCTGGATGGTATCAATGATATTCATGGAAAAGGCTCGGATCTGTCGACAGAGTTGTTGAATGAAGAGCTGAGGTGTTTTAGTAAGGAGCAATTGGAGAGCTATAGGGATTGGAAATCTATGCGTGGTTCTTATATTGGTGGTCATGTGGGTGGTGTTGTGGTTGAGGAGGAGAAGTTTAGGAAGTTGTTGTTGGGTGGCAGGATGAAGAGTGGTGAGTTTATGAGATATGATGTTGTTTTGAATAAGTATTTTGTGGGATGATTGGGGAGCTTTTATATGAGAGATGGGAATATGGAAAGTAGAAGATGAGAAGTGGGAGATGAGATCACCAGATCGTAAATTAAAATTTTAAGGTCTATACACAAGAATCACGATAGATATCTAAAGACGAACTAAGATGGGTTCTACAAACGCTTTTCTCTAACAAATCATCATGTCCTTCACCTCATTCCAAAACAAAGCTCCGTTCCTTTTATACATCTCCAGGAAATACAAAGTGTTAACTAGACTACTTCTTTGCACTTCCTACCTCTTAAAAGCATTCAATACCAACAACCCCAAACTTCCCACTTTCATAATTCCAACACCCTAAATGCTAGAAAAGCTCATCATCCAAACATAAACCTCAAATCTACCTTCAGCTTCTCAGTCCATCAAATATCTCTATCTCTAGTAAGTAATCCCAACATTCCAAAATATTTCCCTACTTCATTATCTAAAAAGTTTCCTTCATCCCCAGCCCCATCACTCAATATCCCAATATCCAAAATCAAACCTCCAACACCAATTTCAAATCCGAAGGAAAAAAAAACCAACAACAATCAAAACCTCCTCATCCTCGTGTATCATCCTAAACTCCCAACCCCCAAAACAACACAATAACACAACAATAGCAACATAAACACACATCAAACACAATCTCCCCTCATCACTAAAGAACTTCTCATTCTCTTTTATCATTCTCCCTTCTATTCCCCCCATTCCCCTCCCTCTCCACCCTTCTCCACCCCTTTCTATCTCTTTCTCCCCCTTTTTAAAAACACAAATAAAAAAAACCCACAACAAATTACAAATTTCCACATCCTAACTAACTAACTAATTACGTATAACTTAGTATTGAGATGATTTTGATTTTGATTTTGATTTCTGAGATATTAGGATATTATAAGGGGGGTAAAAGAGGGCGAGATTTTGTAAGATTACATGAAAGATATTATTATAAGGATATGTATTTGGTGATTAGTTGTTTGTTGTTTGTTGTTTGTTTGTAGTATTTGGATTGTTGGTTGGGAGTTA
>NW_001820830.1:820601-823162 GCF_000146945.2 Sclerotinia sclerotiorum 1980 UF-70
ACATCCCTTCTACACACCACCAAAAACAAAACAAAACAAAAATCAATGAAGAACAACCGCAACATGATCATCCATATACTTACTAATATCACCCAAGCCCACACTCGCCACAATAGAAACCACCCCAAAAGCAATACTAACATAATAAACCCACGGATAAGCCGCAGCATACGCCTCCTGACCCGCAAGCACAACCTCCTTCCAAACCGTAACATTATTATTAACAAGCGGTAAGATATCATCTAGGAGACTTTCGCTCGTCAAAGTAGCAATATGCGTGATGGTTTTTATGTCGACAATGCCGTTTTTATAGCAGGCGAGCCCGATTCGTGCGGATAGTTCGGGTACGAATTTGTTGAGGAAGACGTTGTAGTAGGTTGTGTATCCGATGGCGCCGCCAACTACGCGGATGGCGAGGGTGAGGGCGGCGATTGTGGCGATTAGGTCGTCCGGACAGATGATGGTGGTGATGATTGAGGCGGGGACTGGATTACATTGGAGAGTTAGTAATTTTAATCAGACGAACGAGGAATTTTTACAAATTAAAAGGGGTGCATGTGAGGAAAACAGCAAGGGTGCTTGGGGTCGGGGAACAAAATTGGGTGTTGAGGAGCTTGAAAGCTGTTACGTACCGACAATACCACCAATTCCAAGACCGGCGATGATGAGAATACCGTAAACAGTATTAATATTATTGCGATCAGCAGCGGCAAGGGCACCGCATCCCGCGGTCATCATACAGGATGAAATAACCATGAGCATACGGATACCTCCACGAAAGACCGACAAGAGCCAAAGAACAATACATGCGCCGATGAGAATCGTAAAACCGATGGGAAGACCTCGGATTCCGACACCAACTGGATCATGTCCGTAAACATTGAATGCTTGTGTAGGCCAAAAGAGCAAAACGGAGAAGAAGTTCGCGCCTGAGATGAAGGTGATGACGAGTGTGAGAGCTAAAATACGTGGTTCTTTTCGGAGTCGAGAGGGGAACATGGGGTTTTTGGCGCCATACACTTCCCAGAAACAGAAGGCAATGATGGATATACCACCGAGGATAAGTGGAACAAGTACATGTGCAGAACCCCATGGATACTAGATTGTGTTAGTGATTATTTTAGGATAGACTGGCAATAAGATTTCTCACCTGATATCCACCCCACAGAAGACCAGCGACGAAAAGAATCAAACCAACAATTGAGAGGAACCCCCCAACAAAGTCGATTTGAGAGATGACCTCTTTTCGTGAGAGGCCATTCGAATTTACTCGAGGAGGTGGAAAGTAGAATACCGCTGTGATGACTAGTCCAACAAATGCCCAAAGACCACAGAATAATCCTACATATCTCCAGCTCGAATGTGATGAGATCAATTGAGCCCAGAGAACAGATGGACAGAATGGAAGAATGGTGAAGATTAGCACGGCCACATATTTCCCTCGCTTCGCGGTTGGCGCAAGTTCCGAAGTTGCAGCAAGTGCTGTTAATTCGTTTATTCCAGCGCCAGCACCAGCAATAGCCATTCCACCTGGAATCAATTAGCATGTTTAAAAGACATCAGTAGTACGAAATAAGCTTACCAATAAAGACGTTCATAGATTGTGCCGTGGAACAGATAATCATTCCAATGACAATCAAGCCTGCACCAAACATGGCAATATACCGTCTCCCAAACAGATCCGACAACGCTCCTACGAATGGACATACTGCTGCCAAAGCAAGTAGATTGGCCAACACAAACCAGGTCCACCTATCCGATCCCCCCAAATCTCCGTAAATATATGGTGGTATACCTCCTAGATACTTCGTTAGATCAACACTACTCTTAATGGAACAGAAAAGCATACCAAATAGATATACTGGTATTTGTGAGCCTGTCCATAAGAAAGCCATTGCCACCAAGGACATCAATCGATTCATAGTCATCTATTAAGCACATTTCAGCTACGAAATTCTCAAATATATATATCCATGCCTACCGGTGGTTCATGATTATGAGCTTCATCGTTCACATATGTTTGCAAATCCTTCTCGTTATAATGTGTGTTTCCTGGAACTCCTGAACCAGTACGAATGATCTCCACGTGGTCTGCAGTACCAGGCCCGTTAGGACCGGATTCTTTATCCATTGAGCCTGACATTGAATTGTCCGAGTGATTCGGAGGAGTCAATTCCTCTCGGGCCATGTTATTTGGGTGAAAATAAAGGAGAGAGATATTGAGGCAGCTAGCGTACAGCGAAATAAGAATGCTTTTGTAGTGAAGCGAAAGAAAAAGCCTGGAACACTGCAACACTGGAACAAAAAGCGTTGGGGATAATCATCTTCTTATTCGAAAGGCCATGCAAATCCCCATATATCCCAATGCAAGACCAAATGGTTCGTCAGGTGCATCACTATTATTACATACCATCCTTGCTAAAATGAGATTTCTGGGACCCTAGATAGGTAAGCGGTGCGAGCAACAATAGCATTTACCCAATCTCGAAGAGATCCTCATTTGATCGGTAGCATATTGGCGCATCCGATGGCTGTTTCTCTCAACTTCATTTGAGCATTTT
>NW_001820830.1:823267-946284 GCF_000146945.2 Sclerotinia sclerotiorum 1980 UF-70
CCGCTTGGCCTGTGTAGCGGGATATTCTTAATATTGATCACATCCGCAGAGTACTGTAAAAACCATCCTATAACCTATAGTTACGAATTGCGTCCAGATCTTGTAATAAAACTTAATAAATACGCCTCCAATGAAATCTCAACAAGAAGGTTCGTACATCCTACTGAAGACGCGTTCATGTGCCTTTGAGAGTTCATACCCTAGATATGGAAAATTCTGCATTTTCCCATATTGTTGGGACAGCGGGACAGCACATGTACAGTCGTATTATGCGGGGTAACCTTAAGTAAGATTCGTTGTTGAACCTCAGAATTTCGGACCCTGGCATCGATAAGATGCCTCGCTATCTAAGAAGGGGGCAAAGAACTTCTATACCAACCAATAGAACTCCCTGTAGCCACGCATCATCATCAATCTGATCTACGAGATAGATGTTTGGAGGAGTTACATTCCGGAGAAGGTACCTTAAAAGGTTCGAATCGACATGATGGCGACTTGACGAGAATAGTGCAGTGCGGGGAAGTTGGCGTTTTGGCTGTGAATCCACCGAGTCTCCTTACTTTATCTAACCAATCTGCTGGAATATCTAATTCTTTCCTATTTTCACAAGTCACCAGTCCTAAAACCTGCTCAAAGCCACTGGAATTAGCTTTGGCTGGCGGAGAAAGACTCAAAGAGAGATGGCTATCTGCCCATGGTGTGAGAGGTTGCTAGGCGTTTGCCGAAAATTCCTCGGCCGAAATATGGAGTAACGCGGGGTAAGGAGTGGCATGTGGGCCTGAAGTGGATTTGGAAATAGTACTAATTGCAGTATCTCAATGCCCAATGGCCTACCTTTGTGCGATAAATAGGCTTTTTAATTTAAATAATGTGGCGTCTAGCAGGAAAAATGTAGATGGCTATACGTATATTATCTTGTAGATGCGTTGTAGATTGTGTTGTAGAGCTCGCATTATTTAGTTTGAAGTAGCCTGTTTAGTTTAAGTGCCTACTATCGCACTTTAGGTAGGCTAACAGGATGGATACTCCTGTAATAAAAAACCTACAATACAAGATGAGATTTTGGGCGAGGATAGGGAAGATGAGGAAACCTAAAGATGATGTAGATTTCCGCTTACAAGCGCATTTTTGAAGAGAGGTTTATTAGAATAGTGAGTAGTTTCTTGAATGCTCAAATGCTGCAATGAATTTCCCGACTTTTGACTCGCCTTACTTGTACTTGCCTACATCGTCCATTAGCAGGAGGGTTATATATAATAGCGTACAGCTGTATTTGTTGTACCACTTTCCCATTTCATCTCCTCGAAGCTATTTGTATTGCAGCGGCCAACTTCCCCTTACAGGTATTGCATTCATCGCTTTTCCAAGGGCTTGGTGTATATCGCTGTCTTTAATATTAAACTTGTGCGTAGGAGATCTCTAGGTCAGCCTAAATGACTTGTATCGCAAAAACGATCCAATACCAAGGTAAGATCTTCTGACACCGTTTGCCAATTCAAAGTTCTTTCAACCACGATACTGCTATACCGTGTATGGCAAGTTAAGTTAGTTCATTCGTTGCTCCGGCCTCTGACACCGAGGTATTTGACGGTTAGTCTAAACCTTCAAAGGACTAGTTGCTGATAGCACATCGACGAGCTATCCTTGGATAAACCTAATAAGTCTAGTGGTTGATTTTTTGATGGCTTGGCCGTGAAAGCAAACCACCTTAAACATAAATATTCGGAGCTGTATAGTTTCATCATACGCGTCGATTGGACGATCCATCCATCATCTGCTGTTTTGGAGACTTATGTGAGGCTTTTTTACGAAATCATATACGACTTGAAATTCATCATATATCACAATGTAGTAGGATATTATTCCTGCCAGACAGATGAAGCCTTCTCGATACATAGGAAGCTGACACTAGTCAAAGAGACATAGACTAGAGAGGTCTAGAAACACCACACTTTAAATCATTACACATTGTTTGTGGTCCAATATCGTAATGATTTTAACGTCTCATATTTCCCACTAGAGAAAAACGTCGCAACAGTCTCGAAACCCAAACATGCGATAATGATATGAGATCCATCTCCTGTTGCAAATCGCAACTTGACCAATGAACCGTAAAATAACGTGGAAAGGAGCCGCAGTACAGGGGAAAAGGTCCGAGTTTGTTGGTTGAAAATAAGTCAGTTATGCTAACACAATCACAATAGGCTTCGCGCAACATCTTGGGATGTTTCTCTCTACCAAAAAAATAAAACAAATCTTTCCAGCGCAGTATCCACGCTATTTTGCAAATCAAAAGCGGTTTTCTATACCGAAAAACCCTCGTATTTCTTTCGTTTAACCATAATTCATGTATATCCGTCTAGACCTGTAAGGCTAGATCAGATTTAACTCATAGCATGTGTTCTTGTCCACTCTTTGGCAGTCGCGATCGCGGCCGGCTCATCCTCCTTCCATCTCTTTGCCACTTCTGGAGCTAAAGGATCATCAGGGTTAGGAGCACCGAGGAGAGCTTGGATCGAGAGGAGGATTGTTCGAATCTGGAGTGCAGGAGACCAGTTACCTGTATAAGTCGAGATCAGTCTACTGAATCCGGAGTGAGGTTGATGGGCACGAAATAAAATCACATACCCTTGAGAACGTCTAAACAGATTCGGCCAAGCTTGTCAATATTTGGATGGTAGATTTTGGTGAGGAATCTGATTTTGGGAGGAGTCATTGGATAGTCGTCAGGCAAAAACAATTCGAGTTTGAAAATACCGCCTGTAAATCTGCATAAGCCGGTGTACTTTTGTAAAGTGGTTCGAAAATAGGACTAACCTTCGTATGGAGAGGAGGAAGGACCATGTATTGATACGTCGAAATATCTTAGATTGTCCTCATGAGGTATTGCGCTGATGCCCGGAACACTTTATATATTTGTTAGCTAGAGTACGATCCAACGCCAAAGATAGATATACTAACGGTTCTTTCATCAACCTCTCCGTCTCCTTGATGATCCGCTTTGGTAAAGCCATGTTGTTCTGCCTGTCTAAGCTAAAGTTGCACTTCTTGAATCGTTCTTATGGTGCAGTTATCGAGTCCAATAGTCCAAGGCTACAAAACACCAATAAAGGTAGTTTTTTTGGTACTCGTGATGTTGATAAGATAACTTGAGAAGTACCTATCGTTCAATTCGGGTAGTGGGGTACTTTATCAAGGGAAATTGTTCCGGTGGGTGGTAGCGAAAACGAAAGGTCTGTAGAATTGCGAACGTTGTACAATTGAATGAATTGACTGTTTGAAAATGTACTGATGTTTCAAAGTAAAAAGTCGCCGTGATATTCTTTTTTTTCTCTTGAATAGTTGGGAAAGAGAGAGAGAGCGGCGGGAGAGCCTCGGAATGTTTTCAACGCTGTGTAACTAAGACACGATTGCGATGAAATGAAGGTAGGGAAGGCTGAACGGCAACTGCCGTCTAGTTTTAGACACTAGCAAGAGTTAAGTATATACTCCGGTACCATCCAGAAGCTTTCACGTTCATTCATCGATCTGTGTAATAAACTTTCGATATCATTAACTCATCGCCTCATTGCCTCGCGCCTCACTGCCTCACTGCCTCATCGTGGGTGAAGCCTGCCATTGCGCCCAGCCTTATGCCCGTTAATTTCGTATGCTATCTTATCAATGCGGTTCTTCAAAGATTGTAGAGTACCCCTGGTCTGTTTAGATAGCCTTTTTTGGAATTTACACACCTCAAACATCAGCAGTATTCGCCCTGTAGCCTTCTCCGTTTCGAAGTAATTTCTTGACTTCCAGCATGCGAAAACTTTAGTATTGAAAGAAGATGGAAGAGCCGAGAAAGGGCAAGACCATTAGGTCGGCATTTGATAGCACTACATTCGATGCGGATGTGTCTATACATGTAGATCGGAAAGTTGGATCAGCTACTATATCTCCCTCTGGGAGAGATGTCGCTCTAGCATCGTGGGTACCTCAAATTCAGAATTGGTGGGTTGTGCTAATTCCTTTTCTTCTCTCAGAACTGATGGCTTAGACATAATTGATCTCGATTCTCCTCTCAACCCCCCACGACATCTTCGGCATGGCCTGCCATGGCTTGTGGCCGATGTCCAATGGTGCCCTTTCGCAGTTCGCGACTACTGGGTGGTTAGCACTGCTAATCAAAAGGCTCTCGTGTGGAATTTAAATATGCAGGAGGACGCATCCCATGGCGCAATTGAGCATACATTACATGGGCACACAAGGGCTATCACCGACATCAATTTCTCAGCACATCATCCAGACATGCTGGCAACATGTGCTGTTGATGGATATGTACACTGTTGGGACCTCCGAAGACCACGACAACCTGCTCTTAGCTTTTGTGATTGGTTTGCTGGTGCAACGCAGGTCAAATGGAGCCGTCAAGATCCACACATCTTAGCTTCATCCCATGATAGATGGTTACGGATTTGGGACGATAGAAAAGGCGCTGTTCCATTAAGGTCCATTAATGCACATGAATCAAAAATATACGGTGTTGATTGGAATCGTACTCGTGCTTCAAGCTTAGTTACTTGCTCGTTGGATAGAACAATCAAATTTTGGGATTATGAAAACGAATCTGATGTTCCCGAGCGCACTATACATACCGGATTCCCTGTTTGGAGAGCTCGACACACGCCGTTTGGCTGCGGAATTCTAGCTATGCCTCAGGATACTCCTGGAGACCTCCATCTCTATGATCGGCGCATTACAGGTGACAATTCTACGGATACCATCACGGAAGCAGTCATTACCTTTCCAGGGCACGGGAATTCGAAGGTTAAAGAGTTTCTTTGGAGGGGTCGTGGAAGCATCACAGATGAAGGAGAAGATAATAGAGAATTTCAGCTCGTTACTTGGGGTGAGGACAATCAATTAAAAATGCAACATGTGAACCCTGATACACTCGAAGGCGTTGGCTTTGTGAAAGGGGCAAAAGTCCACGGAAAGCTCAACCTCACACGTAAAGGAGCAGTTTACAAGACGTTCCGTACCACAGAAACATCTGCAAGCGATAAGAAAAGCGCCACAATTACAGGCCCTCGACCTAATAGTTCTGGTTTGAAATTGAGTGCATTGGGTGCTGGAATAAAAAAGATGTCATTGCCTCATAGTACACGTACTCACACTACAATTCGCGCCCCTACTATGAGAGGCAAGGAAAAAGCAGCAAAACAAGAAGACCTTAACCAATCCCAAATTGGTTGGATGAGTGGAATAAAGTTCTCAAAACCCGAGAACGGATCCATGCCTCGGAAGCGATCAATGTCAAGAAGAATGTCTTTGCTTAGTCCAGAATTTGAAGAAGATGGTGATTGGGATGAACCGGAAACCTTACATGATGAGATTATACGCATCAATGAGCAGCTTCCAAAGATCACATTCGATGATGTTGATATGGATAAGAGAACGGTCATTGTCTCCATGAACGGGCCATGGGGTGAAGATAGCACTCCGATTTATATCAAGACAACTATCTCATTTCCAGACCAGTACCCGGAAAGCAAAGCTCCCACTTTCACACTTGGTAAAACGTCCCTCATGTCTGATGAGACATTCAATAAGCTGAGAAAGGAAGTGCAACAAATCGCGGCAAGCTTTGTGAGCCGCAGGCAAGGTTGCCTTGAAGCGGCTCTTTGTTATCTCCTTGGAGAGGTTGATCTTGAGACGAGTACCATATTCTTTCATGATACAGATGATCTAGACGATGATGACTTGGATGGCCTTGCCGATGAAAGCTCAAGCGACGAGGAGGATAACGATATCCCTCCAGGCGCCTCAGCAATGATGTCTCAAGAACTGGATTCCAGTGCCACGGCGGAAACATTGATCAGCATACCACGGAATGTCAATGTACCACTACCTAGACTTTGCGGTGCTCGATTTGCAATGAATGGCAAGCTTGTTTGCTTCTTCCCGCCAAAAGAAGATAAAGTGAAGTCCTTATTAGAGAAGATCACCGATTCTAGAAATGCTCGACCGCGGGGTGAGCCTAATTTTGATGCCTTTGGTCGATTGGCAAATAACAGCTCGCCCCAACCACGCATTAAGGCTACATCAATGACTGAAGATAGTAAGGCTGATTCTGAAGTGTCAGACGAATATGATTCGTCGACCAGCAGCGATACGGATTCATCACAATTTCGCATCACTCGATATCCTGCGATGACTGAGTACTGGCGTCGATCGAATCGTCGATTCCCTTTGAGGGGATCACCAACTATATTGTCACAAAGGTCAGGTGGCACGGGAACTGGTACGGGAACCAACACAGCTACCGGAACTGGTCTCAGCAGAGTACGACCTGTAAAGCCCAAAAACATCATATCAATATGCGATGTAAGTGATATCCTTCCTGCAAAGGTTTACCTAGCGGAGGAATACACCATTTTTGGAAATGGTCCATATCTTTGTGAGAATAATGCAAATATTGCCGAAAAGCACGGACACAGTAAGTTAGCCGATGTATGGAGATATGCTGCTATGCTATTACACAATGATATTCCGCTTGAAGTTCTCGAACAAAGTCAACGGCGTGAGCCTGTTTTAGTCATAGCTGAAAGCATGGCAAAGAGACATCGTCGCGACAGCGGCTCGGATAGTGGTATCGATGTTTCGCATGATAAACGCTGTAGGCGAGGCAGTTTCTCCGGTAGAGTCAAATGGGGAAGCAGCCCCCTCGCCAAGCAATTGATTGCAGACCTCTTCACGCACTTTGAGGAGCTCTGTGATGTACAAATGCTGGCGATGCTATCTTGTGTGTTTAGTGAACCGGTTGCTTCGGCGGCGCCATCACATGCTGGACATGCCGAAGTTGGCATAAGCCAACCGCAAACACCTCTTTCTATGAAAACACCTGCGTTTTCAGTTAATTATTTTCCCAACAATGGGGCGGCTTGGAGCATGTATCAAAAGACCCCGATGGATTCTGCTGTGTCAACCCCAAAAATAGCAAACACTCCTTCTGGAATATATGGATCCATGGGATCTTCCACCGGTGCCTGGGGCAGTGATCCTGCCTCGGCTTCGTACTCCTGCGGTGATACTCCCCCTTTACGGTCAAACAGAGCAAGCTCAGAACATCTTTCTCAAAATACTCAAAGCCTTTCCACTTCTCCAGATAATCCGAGAACCTTTCGCCGTGGAAATTCAAGTCTAGCCTCAAGTTTTGCCGCAAACTTTTCGCGACCATTTTCTATTGCCGCATCATCCTCACCACCGAATCCACCTCCAAGCCGGAAAAGGCCTAGCCCAGTTGAACATATGTTAAGCTTAGCCCCTAGTGCTATCACCTGGGGAAATACAACAGTCCTTGGTAGCGTGAAAGAACAAGTGGGTACAGAGCAACTAGCTTTTTCAGATGATGAAAGTACAATGGATGAGCTAAAACCAAGTGTCTGCGTGGGAATCAAGTTGACATTAGAAAATGAAAATGGGTTTGATGACGAAGGCTGTATGGGCACATCGCTGTTGGACAGTAGCCACACGGCCCGTCACATGAGCTATCGTCAAGCTTACGCTGAACTACTTTATTGTTGGGGATTTCCATTGGCTAGATTGGAAATTTTGAAGTTTAATGGAATACGGAGCCATACCTCCGAACTCGATATTGCTGATAATAAGTCATTTGCAGCCTCAATAATATCTAACGATAGCCATACTATAATCCACGAAGCATCACCTCCATCACAAATTGTTTTAGGGAAGAGGGATCAGCACTCCTCATCAAGCGATCAGGGTCTAGAAGTCGCGGGTTACTGTCTCAAGCACGAAGCGCGTCTGGATGCTCTCCACTCTAGTTCTATCGGCGGTGCTGCTGGACGTTGTGATCGCTGTAAGACTGTTCAGCGCCAACTTCGTTGCACAATATGTACTGAGCCCATCAGTGCAGTATATTTACCATGTCTATCATGCGGCTGTGCAACACATCAGCATTGTTTGATCGAATATCGATCTACTGGTAGTAACGAGTGTCCCGGTGGCTGTGATTGCGATTGTGCAGATAAAGCCAGTATGGGGCTAATAGAAAGTTTTGGAGTCATGATCGAATTTATGCGAGCATTAGAGCGAAAGAAACAGCTTACCGACAAGGAGGATGTTGAAGAGTGGGTCGCACCAGTGGAGGAAAAAGATGAGTGGGAGAATATTAACATTCCTTCGGGTGGATTAGGCAGGAACCCTTCTACATTGACAAAACGAGTCGAACAAGTCAGAAGTGGGGATTGGAATGTGAAGAAGAAACCGAGTAGTTTGAGAAAGGAGGAGAGTTTTTCATATCTTGCTTGAGGTTATGATGGGGGAAACCCGGAGTGTTTTCCAAAGCATATTGTGAATTATAATGCTCAAAATAAGGTCGGCTATCATGATTTGGCGTTTCAGATGGAGCAATGTACAATTAGATGAGTTCTAAATGTCTTTCTGTTGATATTTAATAATATTGTTTCATATCGAAACAGTAAAACCAAGCTCGATAATTGGTTTCTTCTCGCAGTATGTGTCTTCGTCGAGTGCCAACTCTCTTTATTTTTCTGAATCATTATGTCTGCGAAGTCTATAGATTTTCTCTGTCCTTCTCAATCCTTTTGGATTGTGCTTGAAGGCTACAATGTTCAAAATGTTCATCCTAGTGTGTCCAAGTTAAAATCGTCTAGATATTCACTACAAGATATTCACTGCAAGATGTTCACTACAAAATATTCGCTACGGGTTTTTACTGCCCAAGGTTCTAAATCTAGTATATTCTTACATTCACTTTTGAATCACTAGGCCGTACAAGTTCTTTAACCTTGTGTATTTAAGTCGTGCTCGTTCCATTAAAGAGTGAGAGAAAAAAAACACAAAAGATTCTACCAAGCCATCATTACAAAACGAAAGATTACGAAGACATGAGCAAAGCTGTTGACCTGAGGGGTTTGGTTGTCATTTTAGGATGGATGCTTATAATGTTATTAATTATTATCATCAATTTTCCCGATTATCCAGCACAGGCTCCCCCAGCAGCTCGCGTGGAATATCGGAGAAGACCAACCAAACGAACAGAGAGACCGAAAGATGAGCGAAAGCCATATCGGAGCTGCAAAATATGTTTCGAATCCCTCGAGGAACAGCCTCTGGGAAACAATACCTCTGAAAGAACAAGGGCAGAATGCGATCACTTCACAGATATATGTTTGTCTTGTCTAAGACAGAGTATGAGTGTTCTCATGAACGAAGGGAATCATATCCTTAAATGCCCAATCTGCGCGCAGGATTTGGAAATTTGGTTTATACAGCTTTATTGCACGAAAGGTATGTTTACAAAGTAAGATAAACAGCCAGCCAGCCAGCCAGCTTATTTTATATTTCAAAGTTACTCAAGGATAATCTTACTAATAAAATACCTAGATATTGCGAACTGGCTCTAAGAAATTATTCACGATCACAAGCAAAATTTAACTGGTGTTTAGCATCTAATAAATGCTACTCGGGCCAAATCCACGAAGGAGGAAATGCAAGAATGATCTGTATAAGCTGTAAGGAGTCAACATGCGTACATCACCAATTGCCATGGCATGAAGGATTAACATGCGCTGAATACGACAATTCAACAAGGAAACACAGCGGAGAAGAGGAGAAATCTCGAGAGGAAGTGAGGAAGATATCGGTGGCTTGTCCGAAGTGTGCTGCGCCTATTGAGAAGAAGGGTGGTTGTGCGCATATCAAATGTTTGAGTCGTGGTGGTGAGTTAATTTTCTTGTTTCGTTACTTACAATAGGTTTAATATGTAAGATTATGTGTTTATGTATGTGCAGCACAGTCTAATTTTTTCGCAGGTTCAGGGAAGGGTAGATGTGGATTTGAGTTTTGCTATTATTGTTTGGTGCCGTGGCAGCTTGGTGCACCGAGACATAGATGGGATTGTAGGGCAAAGTGGTGGTAGAGATAGGATATCCATGATTCTTGTTTATACGATGAATGGGATTGGGGTAATTGGGTTATTTGACTATGGTGTTGAGACTTGTAGGACTGGTGAATCGAGGTTGTTGCTTGGTGTTTTTATTTGGGACTTGCTAGGTGTGAGGAACCTCGAGGTATTTTATTAATGCAGAAATCAGGTGTTTGAGAGGCGGGGTTGGCAGGAGGGGTGATAAATTTGTAATGTTACTAGGTTCCAGCAGAACTAATAAGACAGCAATAATAAGGTAGCACATATCATTAATTTGAAAATTTCGTCGCATTTATATCGAACGGTATACCGCCATCGTCTGATACTATCAAAACGCGGTGAACTGAGGTACGTGGACGTTATATACCTCTTATTGAGAACTCACCTTACCCATAAGAATATCCACCTCACATGAAATTTTGCTCCAATTCTGCTCCAGTTTTCCTGGAACCATACATACATACATACATACATACTCCACTAGATCATACCAACGAAGCATACCGCAAAAAAATACATCCGATGTTTTGGATAGCCCACATCAGTTCACCGAGTTTTAACAAATACAGCTGTTCAACTCGCCAAAGGAATGTTTCGGGTCCTTCGAGATTGGGATGACGAATACTTCTGAACACCTCTCGTGCAAGGTTAGGTAGATGGCCTGCCTCAACAACCTCATTCAGAGACATTTGAACATTTTGACCTTCTTGAACGGCTAGATTAGCACTTGCACCGCCGGCACTGTTAGGTTTTTTCGGAATCCACATTTAAAATTCGGCGAAGGTTCGGTGCACTTTTTTTTTTCTCCTGAATGTCTCCACACAGCACCAGCAGTCAGGGTCCATTTCATGCAAACTCACCGGTGCATTGTGTGTGGGTGGTTCCATAGATTCTTTTTAGTTCTTCCCGTTGAAGAATTCCCCATGTTCAGGAGCAAAATTGCATACATGATAAGCGTAGATGATATTTGGGAAGGCGCTTTTGTCATCACATGTCGAAAACGTAGTGGACGTGAAGGAATAAGGTCTAGCCAGATTCCGCACATAACGGATACCAATTTGATGTTAAGTAAGTCTTTGTCAGACTACATAGTCCAGAATTTGTGGTTCCGAACCGCTTCTAAACGCCTATGTGGTGGTAAGTTTAAGGTTGCAGTCAGGGGTAATGATAAGGTTTAATTAGCTAAACATGCCATTGTAGCGCACCGTTACACTCGGCTTCCCACGGTAGATGATTCCAACGGTAGGTACCATAACGATAGACATTGATCTCCCGCGCGTATGCGATTGGACGATCCCGTGTGGTGAAGTGGTAGAACGATATTGATCTTGCTGCTCCATGTATCCAGATAAGGTTACATACATAGGGACAAAGACCAAGATGAAGAAATCAGGGACCCGCACGGCGAGGAAGTATAAAATTCCGAAAAGCTCCATGCATGTAGGTTAGAATGGTTAGATGAAGAACTAGGCATGGAATAACATACTCCGTGGCTCCACTAGCGTCGGATGTTTCATACTTTTGGGCAACCTGGTACTCGTGCTGCGAGAAAGTATGCAGCACCGATGCTAGAGGTCCCAGATTTTCATCCCGTAGTTATCATCTTCAGGCACGTACCCATCGCTTCTTTATCGACTTGCTTAATACAGCTGATATCCATCGACTCTGTAGATTCTATTGGTGGATTAACTTTACTATCTAATGATGTGATTTCCCCCTAGAATGTCAGAAATGCTTGTGTTGATGGGTCCATGGAACATGCCCTGAATGATAAGGCTTGATCTATCAAAATAAACTTTTACAAATTAAAGCGCTGTTTAAATTCCCTTTCTAAATGAGACATCCTAGCGATCTGAGTGATTAGTAAGCTTTCTTTTAAGCTTTTGAGGGCACTTCTGGAATTCCAGGGGATAGGGTCTGAGAGAAAATTCTAGGGTAGATGTTAATGCTGTCATAATCTCTACAGACTTTCAATTTGAGTTCACATTGTTTCTAATTGGAACCAAATAGCCCTTAATAGTTTAGCATATATCACGTTTAGATTATTCTCGATGCTAAATGGGATTCTAATCGGATACAATTACACCGATCCAAAGTACTAAATTTATAACTTACCTTACTAAGATGCAGGCACTTAATTATAGGGCTTAATCTCGAATGGTTCGACTAATCACAATTGCAGCATGCGGTAGTGGAGACCCCTAAAATGCTGAAATGGGCTGCGTCGCTTAACAAGATCTTATCAATCAATCAGATTATGGGAATCTTTTCGATATTGAATAGTCTTTTTTCGATTCTATTGTTACAAGTTTAATAAACATCATTTATGATATTCAAATTAAGATGGTAACTTGTATATAGCATTTCCCATAGATTAATAATCCATTTCTACAAAACCAAAATATAGACTTAGTTCCAAACTATTTGTTCGAACAAGGGAGCTTTCAAAATGCAATTCTACGCCCTTTCAATCAATCAAGCTTTATCATTCAGGGGTATTTTGGATAAGCCACTTTTGAAGCCCATTTTTACATTCTACGGGATAGCTAGCGGCATCCCTTTATGGTGGGCGCTCCGCACCGCCAAGGGCCAATCCGACGAACTCGTATTCTTCAACGAGCTATGCTTCCGCAATGGCGCCGAAGCACACACGGCCCCGGCAGTGCCAGAGATGTGATTAAGCAAATTAAGAAGTGTAAATGGGAAGTATGATTCTGATAAACTCCGATTAGAATATCATTGTCTCCATGGGGGTCTATGCATGCTTATGAAAGCAATAGTGGGATGGAAGTTCCTGATTGATATATAAGAAGATTGAGTTCTGGCGATTTTTACTTTTCGACATCAAGATCTTCTCCAATTCATTCTTTCCTCATTCAAGATGTTGAACCTTTCAAAGACTCAGCTTTTGCTGCTCGCCTCTCTTTCTTTGGCTGCCGAAGCAGTTCCTACCAATGATGCTCGTTCGTCTCATACAGCAACACCACAATAGTGCGTTGAATCCATCATTCACCCGAATGTGTCTTTGGAAGAGAGACGAAAAGTTTACCTTGGAGGTCATAGCTAATACTTGACAGTGATATCATTGTAGTTGGTGGTGGTGCTGGTGGTTTGGGTAAGTTTAAACATTTTACTCACTCCTCTGCCCAAATCGACACTGTTTTGTGAATCTTTTCGATTTCACCAGGACGTTTTGTCCTATCTTTGCCTCCGAGATGTTTCCTTATCCGACACTTGCTAATGATTCATCTTGTAGTTGCATCGGCCAAGTTTGCTGAGGCTGGAATGAAGACCCTTCTCCTTGAGCATGGTGGACCTATGTTGTACGTCGATGGAAACAGGGAGATCCCAGACTGGGCTGCCAAGGCCTACCCAGGCAACAACTTGACTCGTCACGATACCATGATGTACTACCTAGTCAACTACCCAGGTACCGATCCCATTGCCAGCAGTTATTACTGCAGCAATGTCGCCAGTTTGGCACCATGTATGCTCGGAGGTGGAACAAGTGTCAATGCTGCACAGCAATGGTGGCCTCCAAGGCAATACCTTGATAACACATTCCAAAACTTCACCGGATGGACTGGAGATGATTTCCAAGACGCTATCCAGAGAGTCGCAGACCGTATCCCATTTACTCCTACCTGGTCGACCGACAAGAAGGTATGACATGCCTCATGTTAAGTCAAGGTTGAGCAGACATGCTAACATGATTGTAGCACTACTACGATCAAGTCTACGATTTGATGGGTTCAGTGTTCGAATCCATCGGAATCCACGAGGTTAACACCACAACAGATGTTGACTCTAAGTACAACACCTACGGTCGTGATGTCTTCGCTGCTGTCGGAGGCCAAAGAGGAGGACCACTTCTTGGTTACCTCCAGGATGCTAAGAAACTTAAGAACTTCACCCTTAAGATGTACAGCCCAGTGACCAGTGTTGTCCGAACTGGCTCAAAGATTACCGGTGTTGAAGTCAACGGTACCGTCATCACCGCCAAGAACGTTGTTCTTTCTGCTGGTGCCTGGAACACCCCATCTCTCTTGTTCGCATCTGGTATTGGTCCAGAAGCTCAATTGACAACTGCCGCCAGCATCAACTTCACTCAATACCAAAAGAAGGACTGGATCATCAACAACGGTGTTGGTGCTAACCGTGAGTACACTCTTATTTCATTCCCTTGCTCAAAATGCTTGGATCCACTTTACCCCAACAGTCTTTTTTGAATGGGCAATTACTAACCCTCAATGTTAAAGTCCACGACAACCCACAAATGAGTATCACTTTCCAATACAGCAACGCCTCCGAACTTCCTTTCTACAGCTTGTCCGGCGTTCTCACCGGTACCAACGTCATCAAGGCCGATGCCGATGATCTCTACTACCGCCGCACTGGCCCTCTCGCCGCTAACGGCCGTGAGCTCACTGGATGGATCAACGTCCCATACCCCAACGATGCTACCAAATCCATGACCGCCCAAACCATCTGCTCCAGACCAACAGCTGTCAACGGTAGCTTCACCTGTCAATTTAACTTGAACGAAGGTCTTCTCAGCCGTGGCACTGTAGCCCTTGGCACAAACGGCAACTTGGTATTCGGTGAGGGTCACGGCCCATGGTTGACCAATGCTTTGGATATCGAGCTCTACGCAACCGCATTGAAGAAATTCGTCGATGCCGCCAACGCATACCCTGGTTTGAACGTCACAAGCCCAGCTGGTACTCACGACTTGTCCTTCTACACTTCATTTGTCAACCAGACCGGCAAGGTCGGCAACAACCGTACGTATTATTCTTTCATCTATCCTATATTTAATGTTATAAGTATCCTAGTACTAACATCTCTTAGACTGGGGTGGTTCTTGCAGTCTCGGTCTTTGCACCGATAACAACGCTCTTGTCATCGGTACCCAGAACCTTTTCGTCGTCGATGGTTCCCTCAGCCCAGCACCAACCACTTCCAACCCAGCTTTCCTCTACGAGTCCATTGCTGAACTTGCTTCTTCTAGAATCATCAGCAAGTTGGGTTTCTAGATATTGATGAGAAAGAGCAGCCTCATACAGGAAGATGCTTGCTATGAGCGATAGATGGTTTATGTTTATGTTGAAAAGATCCACTTCTTGTATATCACTTTAGTTACCTTAGAGAATTAATATGTACATATCTTCTAACCTTCATCGCTTAATGTGCTATGATACAAAGTAATGAATCACGGAACTCCATCATGTCGACCACTTTCATGAACTGTCTTCCGTTAGCAACAAAGGAACAAGTTGTTCAATTCATATGTGGCAATAACAATAAACGGTTATATATCAAATATACACTGGCATGTCGTTGTCCCAATGTCTTAGTATGTAATACGAAGTGCTAAAAATAGTACTAATATTGGATGGTTACAAGGCGCCATTCACCCGATCACTGATTTTGCCTAGGAAATATCACATGATCCATATGTATATTTGAAAAGACTGACAAATGCTTACTACTCTGTATAAGTTGCCATAACCAATTGAAATCAAATAATTATGATGCGTGGTTGATAATATCGATGAATAACCCGGAATCCGCGGAAGTCTTGTGAGGCGAGCAGGGCCCTTGTCCAAGAGATGCGATGCTACATAAATGAGGGGAAACCTGGCGAAGTAGAAAGAGAAGGACCATCTAGCGCCCTCTTCCCTTTAGTATTTAGTCACCTATACTTATACCTCCAAGTTTCAGGTTCTATAAGTGTAAACCTGCGCGTCATATGTCTGAAACTAAAACCTTACTATCGATATGAAAATTGACAAATTCCCGGATTCTATCGCATGAAATCACGTGCTCTCTAGATCTTGGCGGAACCTTATTCACAACAACTTTCATGTTCGAAACAACATACATCTTGGTAAGCCACCAAACCCAAAACATCATCAGCAAATCAATTAGGAATTTGAAATGTTCTAGAGTCCTGTCAAACGTTTCTGCATCTGCCAAGTGGTAGAGTTGGGATATTTTTGCGAGTGGGTGAGGAGTCTAGATCTGGAAATTCTTGAGCCGGGGGGTGATGGCTTGGATTGGAACTTGTCGATGATCTGTTTTTAGATTTGGGGTTTGATATATGATTAATGTAGCTTTTCCTATGCTCTATCTCTCTGAGTCCATTCTTGATTATCGGTTTTTTCTCTTTCTTCGTCAGTTTTGTGGATGACTGGTTCATTTCAATTCCTTTCGCTATATTCATTTAATATTAAGATTTCTTGGAAGATTTTCGCCAATTGACTTTGTTGACGTAACGTTCTTTGCTTGGTATTCTTATTCATCGTCATTATAATTCTCAATTATGAAATTATCTACCATCTTCCTATCACTTTTGATTACAAGCATCTTTTCGCGTCCCAGCCCAGCCGTGCAAAGGGAATCCGCCGGCATCACCGGTAAGTCCACTTACCCCTCTTACTATATGCAACATGTGCTAACAGCATCAAGTCGGAGCCAGCGGATCCACCAATCTAGGCGGCGAGGCCGGGATAACCAAGAAACCGGACGGATCCACAAACGTCGGTGGTGAAAGTGGCATAAATGTCGCAGGAGGTGCAAATAGCCAACCACAACAAGCCACAGGAGCGCAGACTGGAAGTGGTGGAAACAAAAATGGAACGGATGGTTTGGCTGCGCTAATTGGTGCTCTTAATGGTGCATCTGGCAAAAATAGCACGGGGAAAGCGAAACCTACTGGGACAAGGGGGAATAAACCAAAGAGCACGGGTAATGCGAATGCGAATGCGAATGGGAATGCGAAATTGCCACCGGGTGTGGCTTCTGATTCGAGCTTGGCAAGTATCTTTGGAGCGTTGGAGGGAGCAAAGTAATCTGGAGATTGTGAGAACGATTTGTGGGATGGATGTTTTTGGGGTTGGCCATGACATTTGTCAGAATTACTCGTTAGATCATCTCTAATGTTTCCAATTATGTATCAAGTGTCAAGACCACGCAGGTACGCGGAATTGGGAGAACGAGCCTCAAAAATATTCTATAGTATAGCACAAACACAGCGGAATATGTACTACGAGTACTCACTCACATTATATTCACCAAGACATCTAGTACATACCAGAACATAAAACCACTGACTTCCGGCTTCCTGAAAGCATCACAGCCACACAAATATTTATGAGACCAGAGACCAAAGACCAAGGAAGACAGAAAACCAAACGTTTACATTTTCCTTGCCCGTTACAGTTACAAATCACAAATCACAAATCACAAACCACCATATTTTATATCCAACAACTTCTCCACATCTACATCCACATCCTCATCCCTATCTAACCCTCCTTCTCCCTCCCTTCCACCCTCGCTGTACACTTTCCTCATCAATTCCTCAACTCTATCACCATCATCTATCCTCATTCCTACGACCCACCATTTCACAAACCTAATAGGTATTCTAGAACCAGTCTCCATAGACTTTCATAGCTCTACTTTAATTATTCAATACCTTCAATTTTTGGAAGTGAAATAATTAAATTTGAAAAATTCATCCTCTTCCTGTATTTAAAGTTTCTTTTTCTTGCGTTTATTTTCACTAGGTTGGTAGGTAAGATACCTGGAATCGGTATACTTATATTGAGGAATTCCCAATCTTTGTAGTCTTGTAGGTGAATTAGTGCTCTAAGACTGCAGTGCTCACTCTGGGTCCTTGGGTGCGGAGCTGTATATGGACTTGATGGTACATAATGTGCTTGGTTGGGTTACCCCTTTGTTTTTGATGATTAGATGGCTTTTTACTTTATGAAGCTTGTGATGATATGTTGGGGTAATTCAGGTATTATAGTAATATTCTCACGCGCAAGACGCAAAACCGGGTGTATGATAAAAAATCTTCTGCAGGGATCTCGCCCGGTCTGCAACTTGTTTGGTAGGTATTGAGAGTTGAATTCGTGGTTCTGACTATTGAGACGGAATTGGGACAGCAATTTAAGCTTCTCTTCATCATTCTCGACTTCATCGTGATGAGCTTTTGCACGTAGCATGCGGTGTTTATGGGATCGACTTACGAACGTATTTATTTATCTTGCACTTTGGGCACGAAACGTGGAACGTCAAATGGAAGTCAAGTCCCTCCTTCCTAGAGTCAGAATCTCGCAAATCTGATGTCTTGTCATTCATGATGTTATTCAATGGATGGAGGAATATAAAATACTTACGAGACAACTTAGATCCTATATATTGAACTGAATGGTAAAAGGTTTCTCTTGTAGTACTTCTGAGAGATGTATGCCGAGATACAGTCATGGAAGTGAAAATGTCGAATAACGTCCATAACATCAACCTCTAGTTCCTCTCCAATTATGGACGATAGACATTTTGATGTATATATATTTTAGTACATTCACTGGGAGTTTAATTAATGAATGTTGTGATAAATAGGCACAGATTTGCATTTACCACTACTCCTCTGGCATTTGAGTTTTAAAGAGTATCTGAATATCGTGTGACGAAACCTTTATCAAGAGATTAGAGGGGCTTAGATCTGTCTTCCGTTAGATCTTTCATTATATCTATTATGGCTTATTTGCAGAATGGGACGCTATTTCGTAAAGAATCCATTGGGGAAACTAATCTTTTAAAATAATACAATTTTGATGCAATTCGACCATTAATTTTTTGCATTTTATGGCGAGATGTTTTCTCTTTTCAAATATTGACTTTTCTTGGGATATATATTCTCCTAAATTTGGCCTTGATACTTTCATACAAGGCAAAGATGTCTACACATGGAAGAATTTTTCGGCTCTTCCTCAAGCTTCTTTATACTACCCAAATAGTTTAATATCACAATTTTTACAGAAAGACCAAAAAATCATCCTCGCCACACCTATCTCTTGCTAAGGAGTTTGACATACTATATTGACATCGATAAACTTAGGGCTAGAAGAAAATTACGTGTAATCTATGTCCAAACATAAAATGACGCACGAAAGCCGTATTGGCAAAGGCCATACTTAATCCTTTGAGGTTGGTTGATCTCCACCATAGAAGCGGGGAAGCTTCTGGCGTAATGCTAGATGATGGCTAGCTGTTGGAGAAACTTATATTCTTCAAACATCCAGGACTTACAAAACGTCTGAATTTTTCTCTTAAGCTACAAATTGTGGTGCTCTATGGGGTAGGGACCGCTTGATATGTAATTGAAATTTTTTTAACTCCGGGTAGTGCTTCTGGAACAGAGAGGAAGTCAAGATCTCGCACTCTGGGATGGGATGAAGAAGTTTGGGAGGAAACATTCCCGCTCTAGCTTAAAATCGAGGGGTAAAACCACAGCACTGAAACCATAAAACATAGGTATAGCTTCGTAGAAACAGGATCTGAAGAAGATAGAACGAAAGACCCCATAGACTAAGGAATAATTAGTTATCATGGGGCATGAAGAGCAAAGAGCTAAGCTTATGCAGACAGTAATGTAATTCACTTTACTAGCATCCTCGCTAAAAACTCCCGTTCGTTGAAAAACTAGGCTCGGATACCTACTAAGAGTACCATAGTAGTGTATAGGAGAGAGAGAGGCGTTTGTGTAGACTTGCTTTGATTTCCTGGGGGGTCTGTCTTTTTTTTGTAGGTGTTTTGTTGGGATTGAATCTGCAGAGAAAATGAGTGAGAGATAAGGAGATGAGCTTTCATCCACTGGCTTGATAGTCTTGTTGTAATTAGCGTCGTTTTAATGTTTGAACAGGGCAAATGTGCTTCCTTTAAAATGAGAATGCGAAAGGGATATTGATGGATATAATTGTAAGACTAACACAGGGAAAGTTCGAGTTGCTTGAAAAGCTCAGCTTGTTTGGAATATTCAGAGCATTTTGACAAATGCGGTATATTTGAGATGTTCAATGTTTCTAGATGATGCAGACAATGACCATAACAGTACACAGTGCCTTTACAAGATTTATGGTATTTGAAAAATTTAGTCCATTTCAAATTCGCAATTCTCTAAATATTGAAAGCAGGAATTCGGACTAAAATGGATTGAGTTTTTATGATGGCCACAGCACTTGCCGTGTCGGGTATCAACCGATCCACCATATATGGACGGGATTTCAGAATATGTATCAGAAAATTTAAACCTTTATTTTGTCTAGATATATTGTATTAGTTTAGGTGTAGTCATCTCTACTCTAAGTGCTCGAAACTTATGAACACTTTTCATGCCATCTAAACATTCTACATTCTACATTCCACACTCTATGACTTCTCAAAAGCCTCCCGTAATAATCCTCGTTTTATAGTTCTTAGGCGCAACAAACAGTCCCTTCGCTTCCACACAAACTCTCCCTTCCAATGTCTCCAAACGCCCCTCCACCCATCTCTTTCTCTCACCGCCTCCCTCCTCTCCTAAAATGGGCATACACCTCACCACATAAAATGCATTAGTAACACTAGGTTTCAGATATTGCATCGTCAATTGAGCAGTAACCCCTGTTCCAGCAGCCAATTGTCTAATCGCGCATCTCCCCAACGATTCATCCATAATCGTCGCTATTAAACCTCCATGCACAACACCAGGCCAGCCTCCTGTCGCTCCTCCCAAATATACAACTGAAATAAACTCTCCCGTGGTAGAATTATAGAATACTCTTTGATAGCCACCTATCGATCGAGATCCTCCCAATGGACCAGTGGTAAGTCGATGGGGTCGTTCTTCGGGTGTGAATGTGGAGTAGGCATCCCATGATTGCCAAATGGGGTCTTCCGTAAGGGATTGCACAAGTGGAATTTTTGAAGCTTGCGCGTGCAACCAAGAGGTCATGAGTTCGTCGGGAGGAGAAGATGGCTCGGGGAGTGCAGGGGGTGATAGGACAAGCGAGACATATTGTCCGGCTGTTAGTCCGATAAGGAGGAAGAGGGATGCATAGATTGTGGGACGGAGAGACCGTTTTTGTTTAGGTGATGAAGGTGAGGATGGTAACGAAATTGGCTGAGAAGGGAACTGAGACCGTAAATCGCGGTGTTGAGGTGATGAAGATGCTGATTCGGGAGTAGCATTAGTATTGTGGTTGATGGGTTGCGGGGGAGTTGAATATGATCGCGTGGACCACTTTGGGAGAAATTGTGATTGAAGCGATTGTCGACATCTTGATGAGGTCTGTGGTAGCTGTTGGAAGATGCTCTGGTAGGAACGGCATGCTTGAATTGGCAGCCGGGAAGCCATTGCGGGTATTTTCAATGACGATTCTTCAATCTCGTCTTTCAAGAGCTCCGACACAACTTTGGAAGCTTCAAATTCAAGGTGCCTCGGTCTATTATTTTATGCCTTACAAACAAGGCACGAACATCTCAAGAATATCTCAAGAATATCTCAAAGCTTATCCTGGAGACACGACAAGTTAAAAAATAAAGTCAAAACCAGCAAAATGGTCACCGAGGTTGGAAGGAAGGCAGTTTTTTCTTGCTGTTTGATTGGTTACTTTCAATCTGGTAGCAGCATGCTTGAGCTGTTTTGGTTCTTCAACAGTTGGTTGAAATATTACATTGGAGAGAGCTCGAGGTAGAAATATGCATCCACCCTTTCTTCATCGTTACATTTTTACTTCGTCTGTGATTGCCTATTTACATATACCGTCTTCGACTCAATCTGTGTCATCAAAATATCTATTTTCTGACAAATTTGGGGAATATCATGGTCAGCTAGATTCTGAATTCAAAGCGGCGGATACCACATAACGTTCATCCAACTTATCGAGACAATAGTATTCTCGTCGTTGATGTTAACTATTGGTGAAGCTATCCGTCGTTTATATTCTCATTCCCTAGCCCATATTCCTGGTCCGAAACTTGCAGCGCTTACATGGTGGTAGGAGTTCTGCTATGATGTTGTTCAGCTAGGTCAATATGTCTTCAAACTTCAGGAACTCTATAAAAGCTATTGTCAGTAGAAGAACAGCATATATACAGATCACTCCTGATACCAAATTTATTGAAGGTCTCATCGTCCGAATAACAGCTGAAGAACTTCATATTCAGGACGTTGGCTTTCTAGATGCAGTTTATGCTCCATCGGCCTCGCCTAGAAACAAGTGTGAGTATCAGCTGCGGACACTTAGAGTATTGGAGGTGTGGGAACGACAGCTCGCTACGACGTCCACAACAAGCGATGTGCAGCATTGAGCCCCTTTTTCAGCAAACGCAATGTTCTAATATTACACCTTGAACCATTGATCAACAAGAAGGTGGAACAATTATGTGAGATGATTGATAAATAAATCAAAGAACAAACCTCCATCGATTTATGATATCCTTTTTTTGCGTTTGCAAATGAATACTGCTTATTTAACGCATATGTGTTAACCTTATAAAGCTAATCCTTTGAATATTGTATCTATTTTGGAACAACAGATTTATCAAACGACCAGTTCTTCATCCATATCTTGAAGTATCTCACATCGGATCCCACTTCGGACTGTTAAATACATTACGCTCAAAAAATGGAAAATTGGCAGCATCAGAAAATCTTACAATGAGGCGGGACAAAATCACAAACACGATCACCCAATAATTCAGAAAAGCAGACAAGACCTATCACAGGCACATACGTAGAATATCACTTTTCCGTCTCTGATAACGATCACAACAAATTTACGGGCATAGTAGTTGTTCATTTTGAAGTTTGAGTAAAAGCTGTGATAACTTGTGGTGTGGACCTCATTTCTATTCGAATAAACTCCTGTGCCCTTGTCCACGCCAAGAATTTCATCGTACTGTTCCGCCGCAACATGTAACGCCAAGATTGCAAATCTTAAAGAATCCAGAACATTTCTTCAAAGGACCAAAGTTTCTATCTTGTAAGTCTTACTCAATGATGTGGGTAGACTTTATATCCCACATTCGACGATGATATTGGCCAATCATTTTCAACCGAGACCCTTCTCGGTCATCTCTCACAGCCACGAGAGTAGGGCGAAGTAGGTCGAAATTATGATCGCGTACAATAGGAATTGGATGCTGCACATACTTTCCATCGTTCCTCTTGTTTGGTCGTCATGGTATTCAATGCTCGGTATTTATAATACACACATGAGGTTAGATTTCACTTGGATTTCACAAGGTGCGGAGACTCTTCTGCGACCACTGGGCAATTGATAGTCGGAGAGAACTTCATGTCAGTCAGAAAAGTACTGTTCTCGATTGATATGTTCAAGGGGCAGATGTTGGAATTTACTGTGTGCGATGTCGATACACTTATGGTACTGGCGGGAGAAGAGCTTGGAGGGAAGTTTCTTAAGTCTATATTGGGTGAGCAGGAAAAAATAATAGATATTAGGTTGGAAATAGCACTAGCCTGATGATTCCCATTGATGACGAACAAAAATGCATGTATGGTTGGTTGGCTCAGTTTAAATGCCATGCAGACATAGCTAAGTGGTAGATGCATCAATAGGCGGAGAACAGTATAAAATTTATTTATGCAAATATTCCGAAAATGCCTTTTTGTATGTGGAATTAGTTATGACAACTGAGAATTGAGAAAATGTCCATAAATCATTACATCCCGATGGTAAGGGCCATCAGACTGGTCTAGGTAATAACCATTCCCTATGTCTCACGCGTTTCTTCTCCTTTCCCCCTTCCGTCCACAATTCGTATTCCTCATCCTGAAAGTCCCCTTCTTTGAAACCTACCTTCTCTACTACTCTCTGACTGGCAATATTCTCAGGGTCTATAGCCGCAACCAATGTGTTCCAGTCCCCCTCTCCTGTATTCCAGTTAGGAAATTAAGATACTCATGACGGGTTTCCTATTCACATACTCTCTTTGCTCCAATATAATCCCAAGAACAACTCCATAGCTTCAGTAGCATATCCTTTACCATGATAGGCAGCATGTAGACCGTAACCAACCTCAGCGCCATGTCCAGCTTCGAATCTTATCATTCCAATTGCGCCGATTAACTTGGGCTTCTCATCTGCCGAAGCAGATGATGTCGGACGCAGTAAAATGGCATAGTTTTCAATCCATGGCTTTTCAGGACTCGGCGTTCTTTCGATCATGAATGCTTTGCTCTCGGCGAGAGACTCGGTTGGTTTTCTACAGTGATTGAGAGTTAGCAATGGCTGGGAAACTTGGGCGCTGGTAGATCTGGCAAAAATTAAAAAGAGCGCATCTTACGTCCATGATTGAACTCGCGGATCAGACATCATTTCGTGATAATCATCAAGATGTTTATCTGCAGACAATGGCTCTAGCCAAAGTCGCTCAGATTGAGCTGGGTATTGTGCCATTGATTTCTTCTTGGAGGTATATTGATGGCTTTCTTTCCTCATCCCTCATTATTTATAGAAGGAACATAACTCCTAAAAGTTGATGGCGCTTGAAATTGAGTCATCGTTAGTTGTGAGTCAGCGCCCATACTCTCGAACATGATCTTACAACTCGATGATTCCGAAGATGATAATGACAGTGCAGTGACAAGCAGTACAGTCAGAGTGGTGGAGTATCAATAGTGGAGGGGTCGTTTAGGGTAGGGGTAGTTGCGCTTTGGCCACGGGCTGGACCTCGTTAAAATTATAGTGATGTAGGGGATGGAGCAGGAGCACATTAGTCAAAATGTCTGCACCTGGTGCTGGACCTCACATATCAATCGTAAGACAATTGCATTGCCCGGAAAGTAGAATCTATATGGTTGACAGATAATCTCATGGCGTTTGAAGGAAGCCCTTAAAATGTCAAATTTAAAAATATTTGAACACTCCTTGCCCCGGGTTCAGAAAAGCGACCAACGTCGAGGAAATTGGAGCTGCAAAAGAAGAATGTTCGAGCAATCGTTAACTAGCGATGTTTGTGCCAAAGTTTAGTCTGAATAGAGAAGTGCAAGGACGTTAGGGATATACTCATCCAGCCAGTATGATTCACTCCGTACCAATCTATCCGCTGCTGTCATGATTCTATTGTTTGTGCATACATTGCTGCACTACCATAAAACTCAGTCTGTTATTGATATCGTTGCATGCTGCTGTTAACGATGTCCAATTTGCCGGTGTCGCTTTTAAAGGTATGGATATCGTTGTTAATCTTCTAGAATGATACTATATGGTTGGGTGTTTGGGTATCTCCACCTCCCAGTATCGGGCGACAGCTCTCTGATGGATGCATTCTTTGAGTGACATACTGCCATCCTGGATGATGTGCTGCAAGCGCGGATGATTGTCGATCTGCTAATTCGTATATGAGATGACAATGTCCCTGCCATAAAAAGACCCAACTTCTATTTGTTCTGGAATTCAGCGTATTAACTATCTGGCAAGTATTCCCATAGCGAAATCCAATACTTCGAGGGATCGAAGAATGGGCAACGTATGCGAGGAAAAAATGGATCTGATTGGATACATGGTAAATAATGAAGAAATGAAGATTGGACGAGAATAGATACATGTATAAGTGTTCTACCATCCATACAAATAATGATATCATACTTAAAATCTAACCAAACCTAGGCATCCAAGTTCAATCGTTCTAACAAGGTATCTATCTTTCCAAGTAATGTCTGGTAGTTCATGGCATCTGCGGCGAACTCATCACCGGCGATCTCGCCATTGAGAGTTCTGATCTGTCCATTCATCGTTGAGTCAAGAGCAAGAGCTTCATGTCCGTTCTCATCCACGTCTTCACTCATCATTTCTTCTAGACCAGAGTCTTCAAATCGAAGTCGGAATCTTTCGGAGAGATAGAAGCGAATACTAGAGGTAAGTCAGTTGCATGTTTGCGATATGGGCAAAGGAATAGGAAAGCATACTCGTCAAGTAATTCAATAGTGTCAGTCTCCTGTCTCTTTTCAATCCTAGCTGCACTCTCCTTGATCACCGCCTCAAACTCTGGGTCATCAATGTAATATTCCAAATTGTATGCCAAGTATTTAGCGCAGGTTTCTTCTAGTTTTTGAACTCTCGTCAACCATGCAGCTCTCATAACATCGAAAGGATTGATGAGCTCCACATTTGATTCAGGAGTCTTGTTTTGTGTAGGATCTGCTAGCGTACCCGTACCCATTCCAAGAGTACTGATTACTACCGCAGCTTTGGTTTTGAGTCTCTCAATGAAAAATGTATCAGCTGCGAAAAGAACATCCAGCGCAAGATCAAGTGGGATATCAACGTTGTCTGTATAAAAGTAGTCGAGAAGAAGCTCTAGGACAGCAGGGGAACAATCGACCGTTATGACATGCAAATATTCACTAGGTTGAGCTTCTAAGAATGCTGAACTAAACATGGTGTGGAAGTATTCTGATCGAATAAGCATGGCTCGGTGGGCTGGGTAGAGCATTGATTTTCGAGGTTGACTAGTTGATGTGGCGTATGATAATGAGCTTGTTGGACCCACAGGTATATCATTCGAAGAAGCACTTCTGTTACCTATTGGCGTTTCTGGTCTAGAGCTCAAAGCCTCCTCCGCTACTAAATCTTCGTCTGCCTGCAACAAGACGTCCGCAAAGATGGCATTATCCTTAGTCCACTTTACATCCTTAGCCTTTACACTGTCGATATGTATCTTGTGCTTCAAAACATGTTCTCGATACCAGTACTCCATCTGGTCCCTTCCTCTTGAAACTTCATCCTGACGCCTCTGTCGAGCCATCCTCTGATCACGTCCACTTAGAGGCCCTTCCCATAATGAATCCATATTCAGCTGGAACTGCTTGCCGAGCTTTTCAATCCCCTTGAAAACATCCACCTCATTCACAGAACTATTGTATTTGAGTCCAAGGTCCGAAGATACTTCTCCCATGTATAAATGACGAAATGTAGCCTGTAAAGATTCTATTGGTACTGATGAGGGAAATTTCCACAAAGTTGTCTCCGAGACCGCAGAAAGCTTTCCTTGGAAATATGGTGACCTTGCAGAAAGTATCATCTTGTGTAAATTCCATGATTCTAATCCGGCTGTGATGGTAATATCCGAAGTCTCAGGTGTCTGTTTGGAAAGAAGAGAAGTGATATGAGAAGCGAATGGTTGTAATGGATCTCTCGACTTCGAATATTCGTACTTTAACAGAAGGTTTCGAATTCGATCGTTCAATGCATTGTATAAACATCTCTCTCCTTGAAATGTATCTCGTTCACAAAGAGCTCCGGCTTCGAGAAGTAGCTCAACAACATCATAATGTCCGCAAAGACTTGCCTTGAGTTTGTCAGCGGGGAAATGTACGAGGATACTATCTGGCTTACCAAGATCAATGGTGTATAATCAAACAAATCTCTAGCATTGATATTGATTCCGGGAGTAGTAATTGCTTGCTGACATCTCTTAACATCCCCTAATCGACTAGCTAGGCAAAGCTCTTGGAATTCAGGACTGGTGTCAAGAGGACTATCATCTTTCAACTGACCCTCTTTAATCAATTGATGTTCGTCCTTAAGTTGAATTTCCAGTTCATCTTTTCGTTTTACCATTGTGTAGGATGTGTATAAAGAGGTTGTTATATAGGTATAGCAAGTAACGTATATAGGTAGCAATGAGCAATGAAGAGTGAGTAATGATGAATATGGAGTATTGGCAGATGAGGATATAAATTGTGGCAAGGCCACAAATGGAAGCTAGCTGGCTTATCGATAAAAGATTTAGGGTGATAAGGTGATAAGGTTCGGATTTAAAAAAACATTTTGACAGTCCTCACCGCCTTGATAATCGGTATGCAAGAATCCCCGGATGTAATTGGTTGCAGGCGGGAATCGTTGGCTCAGCAACAACTCGGACAGCTAAAGTAAACATTAAAACATTAATCAACTTCCTCGAAAGAAAATCATCATCTTCATCAACACTCCAAATTAAACGACAAAACATCACCAACCAACGAATACTAATGTCAATTGTTTTCTTTTCTTAGATCAATGCAAATTCTCCCTCTTTCTTGAATATAATACTTCCGGAATCATGTCAGAGGAAAGCAAGTATGAAGTTTTGGAGAAGATAGGTAAGTCTTCAAATACTGAAAATATTGAAGTGGTTCATATCCAATGTTTTTGTTACTCCGTTGCGTCGAATTTGATTAAAACTAACATAATATCTTTGATTCTGTAGGACATGGTTCGTTTGGTATCATTCGAAAGGTGCGAAGGAAGAATAATGGAGAAATTCTATGCCGGAAAGAGATCAACTATATGCGGATGTCACAAAAAGAGCGAGAACAATTACAAGCCGAATTCGCCATTCTTTCTTCACTCAAACACCCAAACATTGTTGGATATTATCACCGAGAGCATCTGAAGTCCAGTCAAGACCTTCATCTATACATGGAATATTGTGGAAATGGAGATCTTGGTAAAATAATCAAGGATTTACAAGCAAGGAACAAATACGCCGAAGAAGGTTTCGTTTGGAGTATATTTGCACAATTGGTTTCGGCCTTGTACAGATGTCATTATGGAGTCGATCCGCCAGAAGTAGGAAGTAATGTTATGGGATTGGGGAATACCGCCAAACCACAAAAGCCGGCGCCTGGTGTCATGATTTTACATCGGGACTTGAAACCGGAGAACAGTGAGTCCTTATCTATACATTCACCCGAACCTTGTGCTAACATTTATAGTCTTTCTTGGTGAAGGTAACTCGGTAAAGCTTGGTGATTTTGGTCTTTCGAAATTAATGGAATCTCACGATTTCGCTTCTACATATGTTGGAACTCCATTCTACATGTCCCCGGAGATCTGTGCCGCCGAAAGATATACATTGAAGTCAGATATTTGGTCTTTAGGATGCATCATGTACGAGCTTTGCACACGGGAAGTCCCCTTCAACGCAAAATCACATTTCCAGCTGGTGCAGAAGATCAAAGAGGGTAAAGTCACACCAATACCAAGTATTTATTCGCCAGAACTTGCATCCGTTATCAAAGACTGTCTGAGAGTCAACCCTGATCGACGAGTCGACACCGTCACGTTACTCAATCTTCCCGTCGTAAAGCTGATGAGAAAAGAAAAAGAGGTTGTAGAGCTCGGCAGACTTTTGAGGACGAAAGAAGAAATGGCAGCAAAACAATTCAAGGAGCTTGAAGAGAGGGCAGAAAAGCTTGAGGCCCAAAAGGTTGCTATGCGAGCAGAGATTGATTCATCATTGCGAAGAGAATGGGAGGTAAAGGCTCAATTGGAGATTAATCGTTTAGTACAAATAGAGGTGGAGAATCTGCAGAAACGATTTGAGGAAGAGGTCCGCATTCGAGTTGATGAAGAATTACAAAGATCAGCTACCAGCTCTCGATCATCAAGTACAGACGATGAATCTGGCTCAAGCTCTCTTACCGCAAGAGACTTAAGTTCGTCGCAGAATCTTACGGACTACTCAAGATCATCTGTTGGTAGCACAGGCGATGACTATTCAACGACTACAGACTTTACCGATCACACAATGTCACCAGAGCCCAGCAAACCATTCAAGAAATCCACCCGAACACCATTTTCTCGAGCACAAACAATGTTCAACGGGCATGGAACTCCAATGGATATCGAAATGGCCGATCCTTCACCAATTTCTATTGCCTCCTTGTCACTTTCTCCACGTCGGAATAATACTACGAAGGCTCCTGGAACTAATAGAAACATCTTCGCCGCTGCAAACGCAAACGCCGAGACCCGCTTACAACCTCTTCTTTTAGATTCCGATTCTGATGATGAGGATGATCTTCCAGTACCCTCACCTACACGACCAAAATCTAAAACCAATCTGTTTGTAAAAGGTGCTACGAGGCCGCACCTCATTTCACAGCGTACAGTACCGTTGCAAAAATTAAATACTCAATCAAATTTGCCGGCATCAAAGAATCCTAGCATTGATTTGAGACAACCGAGTGGACTAGTTAGCAAGAAAGAACCACAAAGTCCGGTAACTAAAAGACTGTCGAAGATTCCAAGCATGACAAATCTATCGAGCAATGATATTGCAGCAAGTCCAACACGAAAGCCAAGTTTGACGAAGAAATTAGGATCGGAAGCAGACTTACACAAACAGGCGATGAAGAACAATACAAAGACAGGAGGTGCAACAATGGTCGGACGAACTCTCGTCGAATTAGCCCAAGCTCGTGCAGGCGGAAGACCAATCGAAATGAGCCCTAGTGGAAAGGGAAGATCATTCGGAGTGAGAATGGTGGAGAAGGAGAAGATTGAAGGAAGATCAAGGGGTAGTCGATCAAGTATTGGTGATATGGAACCAACGGTGTGGAACCCTGATAGGGATGAAATGCCAAGTCCATTTTTGATCAAGAATAGATATGCAGGTGCCGCTGGGCGTTCGAGATAATTTGATTTCGAATTGCTTTTGGTGCTGGATTTATTCGGGGATGAAGGAGGGCATGTGACAAAAGTTGTCAATCAAGTGGCGGTCATAATAACGAAACAAACACCACAACTAGTACTTTTCCTTTGTAAACATGGTTCATGAGGAGTAATTTGGTACATCAGGATTGGATTGGCGATGAGTGATATACCTGTTCGGCGTTTTGTATTTCGCAACATTCTCATTTTTTACATAGAATTTTTTTACTGTATCAAGTGTACGGTATTTCATTTTAGGGTTGGTTGGATAGGTGGTATGATTAAATTGGGTTTGGATAATGATAACGTACTTGAGTTGGTCTTTTTTGGAGCCGGTGAAGAGACAAGTGGATTGATGGCAAAGGAATTATATACATGGATAAATGGTATACTCAATAGGGTGTAGAGAATCCAAAAGATATTTATTCTGCACATGTGGTGTTAAAATGTTATGGATGTGAATCTTAAATCGTGGCAGAATAGAATGCCCCTTTGCTTCCTCGCCTAAGTATTGCCCCACTAATTTGTTATGTCTTTGGAATACTAGTAGATGTTATGTAAATCTTGGATCTTGAGATAAGTAGAAAGATATAAAGGTGTTCATTATTAAAGATTTATCTTCTTAGAATTCTCATTATATACCAGCGAGCGCCGTGATTTAACTATAGAAGAGAGCATTGAAAAAATATTTGTTTAACAAGTATTAATATTAAAAAATAAATTATAATCTAAATAATCTAATTAATAATAATTCTTGATAAAGGAAAGTTTTGCTTATTATTTATTATTTATCCCCTTTATTTATATGACCTCCAACAATTAAATTTAAAATAACGACAACGTTTATAGATTCCTAAAAGAGCACTTACTTGTTACATTGGTTGGAGGCTATAAACTTGATGGGAAACATTTCAGAGTGCATCATTGCAATAAATTTCTTGGAATTTCACATTCTATCATGCCAATATTATTCCCATCTCTTTTGAGAACTCTGCTGATAGGTAATAAATGCTACTGACAGTTCTGAGCTCTACATCTTTATACATGATGCTAAACGATTCATCCTTTACAAAAGAACAGGAATTGAGCCAGCTCCTCTTCGGATATATTGCCCAGCTCTTCTTTTTACTCTAGAGTAAAGTGTTATTCGAAAGACATTTGAAAGAGCTATCTCTAGTTGGGTTCATAAAATATCAAGGACGCGAATCAAATTGGAGTGCTGAGCTTCAAACGCTCGAGGGTCATTTGCATTCGGTTTCGTCGGTGGCCTTTTCGCTGACAAGATGGTAGCTTCAGGTCAAGTAAATGAATGATTTTCAAAGCTAAGAGAAGATATAGAAGTTGAATAAATTTCCAATCCTTAATGACGTGTTCCAAGGTTACACCATTGCAAACTAGGGGCATCGAGTGTTACGAAGCGAGTACCCAGAAAATAGAAATCCCGCTACAATCTTCACAAATCCTTTTTTCAAGCACCATCAATTGAAGCCTGTAGCTGTCTGGAATAATCATCAAGAGTGACTTGATCGGGGTCGCTAATGTACGCGGCCTGGCGGAAGTTGTTCACTATATTGAAAAGTTTGTAAGCTGTTGTAAAAAAGAAAACACATGGTAGGAGGGGAGGAATGGAGGTGTTCAAGACATACCCTCAACCTTAAGATCATTCCATGCGCTGAGGACACCCTCCTGTGAGATTTCCTGCAATTCTGGCAAATCTGTTTCGTCAGAGTTCTCGGCTACAGCATCCTTGACCGCTTTGAGATCCGCAGCGATGATGCCCCAAGCTCCGACCATTTCATCAATGACAGTGATGGCTGGGCCAATCAGTGCTATCAAAGCAGACAAATCTTTCTAAACAGACAAGAGAGTTTAGTGAATGAAAAAAAGAAAATGAGGGTTGGTGGAGATTCATAATTACATCCATAAGTTTGAGACCAGCCACCAGCATGTTGTCAGAAGCAAGTTTATCCTGGTCGTTCTGAAGAATTTCCTTCAAGGCATCAATTTTTACCTTCATTACGACTGCTCTCTCTGTGTAAACACCAAGAACAACTGCTGCACAAATGGTACCAACTGGAAATCTGTACGGTTATTTTCATTAGATAAGGGATTATTGAATGACAGAGGGGTTCTATAGAGGTAACAGAACTTACACGGTGGCATAAGCGGCGGTTGTTGCAGCAATTATAACGTCTAAAACCCGTTCGTCATTGTCATTCTGTATGACGTCTAGAATAGATTGAGACTCACCTTGCTCAAACTCATCCTGATCTTGGTCTATTTCCTTGATTTTGGCGGCGATAGTAGTCGTGAGTGTATCAATATCTCCACCTTCTGCAGCTAATTTGTCATTGATGATTTTGTCTTTTTCCTTGAGAGCTTTCTGATCACCCCTGAGCTATTCTTCGAATGCCAATAAAGATTTTTTAACATTCGCAGCATCTGTCTGAAGCTGAGTAATTCCAGCAACTTGCCTATTAACAAGAGCATTGATGACGGTCCGCTTGTTGCTGATGACCGTTTGGTTTTGATCGGCGATGTCTTTGTCCAACTCTTCGAAAAGGATTTTTCCATCTTTAAGTATGTTTGCATAGTATGAGCCGGCTTCTTTACCGCCCGCTTTCTGCGCAAGGGCGTACATAGAATCGGCCAAGTCAACGATGGTTTTGTAAGTGTCATTTTTGAAGACTACACAATGATTTTTGCACTTTGGACTATTAGTGGTCGTGAATTCGAATGTTCAATTATGCTTACAGTAGCGTGAACTAATAGAAGGGGGTCAATATATTCCTTTAGACGATTGTAATCGTCTGTTTTCATGTTTGTGTGATTCATATATTCCTCCTTGGTTGTGGAAAGAAAGACTCCAGTCCACTATGAGATTGAGATCAGTATTTTCTTGTCAAGTAAAGACAACATTCATAAAATAAAACTGTTACTATGTATATTGGGGTGAAGCAAAGCACAATATGAGAGTCTAGATAGGCTTACAACAAATCTGAGGAGTTTGTGGACCTCTAGATTGGTCAATAAAGAATGGCCATCTTTATCGACAAGACCTTCTGGCTTGAGGGTAACTTTGGGAGTAGGCATGATGCTTAAGTTTGTAATAGGATTTCTGACTAGTGTGTGAATAAGGCAGTGTTGTGGACTTGCAATTTTGTAGTTAAAATGCTGGAAAAACTTGGGATTTGTTCTCCTTTTCTAGTCAATTTACTCCCCAGCATTCACACATAGGCTCTTTACACCAAACACATTTCAATTTGCAACACTTCCTTGACGTTTATCTCTTATCTGCTGTGTTCAACACAAAAAGCCTCTTTTTCAATTTTGGAAGGGGCAAAATGAAACGGAATACAGCTGAGGGGAAGTTTGTACATGGAATTGCGTGAGGAGAACTCAGTGACAAATACTGGTATCCTTTGAATTTTTTTATTCTCAAATGAAATGGAAGTTGCAATTAATATACGATAATTTCATATGCAGATGGATGTTTTCAATGTTGTGTTGAATGGACCCATACTCCTCTGTCTTGGAAGTGAGGAGAAAACCCCAATGAAAAAAGACTCTTTTATCATTGAGGTGATACTCTGAACGAAAAGTAAACTCAGCTAGTCACAACTCCTGTTGTGTTGAGAGGAGACTTGTCTGTGGTGAAAGAAAAGTGATGAGGAGAAAGATATCATGGGCGGGAGGACGGTTTCACAGTGGTAATCTTTACTACCGAAGTACGAAGAGATAAGATTGTCTTTTGTGTCATCCCTTATCCTTCAATTAGATGCTCAAGTTTAAATTTCCAACCCGATTTGTTAATTAATAATGCATTTCCGGTACTTAAGTTAGATTAATCCTTTTCCTTTTCAATCACAGATAATTATGATCGAAATAATTAACCGAATATTTTACCCAGATAGTCAAAGTTACATCAGAAAGGTTGTAGAACAATCTAATTGTGTGAACGAAGTGAATGACTTCAATTCAATTACTACTGTAATAAAGAACTAAGCGAACGCGAAAGAGACTAGCTCTTTTAGTAAGTCTATATAAGACTTACTACTTTCAATATGTAGCTAGCTCTTTAGACAGAATACAATTAGACATACAGGACCTACGTAATCCGTGGGTGCTACGTCTTCCGTATCCTTCTCGTACCAACACTAATATAGGAGTCAAAGTAAAATGAATTTCTTTTTAGTCATAAGTAATTGTAATCGAGATATTTAACCAAATATTTTATCCGGATAGCCAAAGTTACATGACAAAGGTTGTCGAATAGTCTGATATGGGGGTCCAAGTAAAATGAGGGATTTTGAGTACCAATGAAGGCGGTTTTAAATGTATACATGTAACGCATCATTCAAACCAACAAAAGTGTTGTGCTCCCTTGTAGAAGTGATTGATAGAAGCTGTATGTAAAAGTAATGGAAGTTCCATCCTGAAAGTTTTGAATAATTCAAATCGAGAGCTCACAAGATTATCTAGGCCAAGTCTGTCAAAATGAGTTCCAACAACGATGTCCCCACAACACCTGAAGGGTGGAAACAGTATTCAGAATCAAATTCTCTGCCAACCATACCTCAGAAATCAAGTGTGGGAGTTAACGGATTCAAAGTGAGTTTACAAAGACGGTAGATGTTGTAGTTGCTAATAAGTTACAGTATGTTCAGCGAGACATATATGTTGATGTCCCAACTGTGCTTGCATCTGCTGCGAGTGCTAGGCAAATCAGTATATACGCAGATGTACTTGCATTCCCTTCACCAAACATTGACATCGCGGTTCCGAAGTTTGGGATTATCAAGTTTATCACCCGGGTCGTATCAGGAAGTGGACCGCTTCTCATTACTCTTACCCCAGCGGCTAATGAACAATCTGCTTTCCTCATTTATGGGTCAACCTTTGACCAACCAATCTCGTTCAAAATCGGCTCCGATTCCCCAGTCTCCCTAAATCTTTCTCCAGATTTGGGGAACCTCGGTGCAAAGATTATTCTCAAGAACGGTGTGGCGACTCTTACCTACTTGAGTAGATATGTCGACCTTTCCGTATCCGACGTTGAGTTCAGCAAATGTTTATCGACTCAAATTCGTATTGCCTCGATTCTATTCTGGCTGAAACCAGCAATTGCATTGTCTTTGGCTTCTCATGTAGCTAGAGCAACTGCTTCGTCGTTGACAGGCGCTCTTCTCAACCTTCAGGCGCATGCTTTGGGACAACAAATTTCGGCATCAGCCCTGACTGGGCCCAACATGAATTACGCACCGAGTTTGTCGCTTGGACTATATAAGATGGTCCTTGATGGTGCTATAGCAACAACACTTGCTTTTGAAACCCAGTACAATCGTTTCTCGGATCGCCAAGCTCAAATTGCGGACCAAAAGTTGGCATGGAAAGCCATGCTTGACCAAGAAAATGATGCTGTCACTGTCCAGCAAACTCTCGTCAGCAATGCTTTAGCCAGATGGGATAGCGCGACAGATATCTTGAACAACGCGGAAAACACTATGCAATTTCATCAAATTGTGCTTAAAGAGAAAGAGGTACTTTTCTCGTCAGGGATCGAACAATGGAAATTGCGCCAGATTGAGGGGGCGATTTTTGACGTATTCAGAGCCGTCATTGGTATGTCTGATATTACCTTCATCATCCATAAGCGATCGTGGACATGAAAGGCTTACTAAAACTTCTACCAGGATTTTCCATCGCCATTGGTGAGTTGGCTATTGGAAACCCCACAGGCGCGGCTGCCGCACCAGCAGCGGCTGCCTCAGCAGTGACAACCATTGCCAAAGCCGCAGCTGCAGGTGCAACGAATGCATTAATTAAGCCCGACACACTCAAGGCTCTCAAAGGTGGCACCGAGGCAATTTTCAAGTTATGGGATAGTACAAATGCCATAGTGACTGAAGTCCGGGCACAATCTACCCGTGTGCCTTCAAGCATCAATTTGAATCCCGCAGGAGGTGACGTCTCGGGCGACGATCAGGGCAGTGCTGATTTGACATCTATCGTAAGTCTCGCGGCATGGGACGATTGGATGTTACAGGTAGACTCGCAGCTCAGCTTCGCCATCGCGCAGAAGATTGAAGGTGCCGGGGCGTACCAGCTTGAATTGCGTCGACATGCAATAGATGGGAAACTTCTTACACAGGCACGAGCTCAAGCCGTCAAACTTGGTATATACTCCATAATTGACTCTTTATGAGACAATGCTAATATTAACGTGTGTTTTAGGCCAGGAGTATCTTCAATTATGGCTACAATTGCATGCTACGCAGGCCAATGCAGCTCGTCTTCAACAGCTCTTCGACACGTATCAGGACGAAGAAGATATTGCTCTTGAAGCACAAAGCTATTTTTATGATAGACTTTTGATGCTTCGTACTAGTATTATGATCTACATGAGAGATGCTGTGTGGGCTTACAAATACTACACGCTTAGTGACAGCTCGATTACACTAGACCCCCTTAAATCCACATTGGCATATCAACAGGACTCGCAGATGATTGTACAGGAAGTCACTATAAGCAAAGAAAGATACTCGAGTGATGTTACAAGTGAGTCAAAGTACCCAACTCGTGAAGAATTCAAACTTATTTGCGTTCATTTAGCTTTTATTCCTACCATTTTGACAACTGATGTAAGCAAACATCACAGAGTATGCAACGAAAATTTGCTGATTGATTTCGCTTCCAGCTACCACTGGATTATGCAACCAGTGTTGTGACCGCTCTCCAGTCATCCTCCAATTCTGTCGTCATCACACTCTCGCCGAATATCGTGAATAGAGATCCCAGCTCACAGAATCTTCCACCAATCACCGGACCCTTCACTGACGGTTCTATGTTCCGCGTCTCTGGTATGCGCGCGTTTATCCTTGGCGCCGTACCCCATACATACAAGAATAATACAGCTCTTGTGCGGCTCACCATATCCACATCCGGCGTATATGCCGATGTGCAGGGCGATAATGTGTATGGCTTTACAATAAAGGCCCTCAATCGACCTTTTGAGTATCTTATGGCGCGTGACGGTACACCTAGTCTCCCGCCAATCAAAGACTCAATTATCAAAAGTCAGGACTATGTCGATCCTACCCCATTTGCGCAGTGGACAGTGAAGATACTCAATCCACAGGACTTTGATTTGACGGGCTTGACAGGCTTGAAGTTGTATTGGGAGGGTAGTGCACGTTTTAATGTTCATTAGGTCAATCCTCGAATCAGTTGTGAATATCAGTGATCAAATTCTGATATGGATTAGTCCCTGCAATTTTTTACCCTAGTCTAGTACCATTTCAATACTATTTGTTATCCAATATATACTATATCTTGTTGAGAATATGGCTTTTATTTTAGATGTGTAACTACTTGCATGTACATGAACATAATTATCTAGCTTCTAGCTGCACTTTTGTTTCTCACTTCGAAAATTTGATTGGGGAATTGCCTCTGTTGTTTGATCTAGACGTACACAGTCTTCAGTAGCGGCGTACAAAACATCCAAAGAAGCACATACACTGCATATTAAGCCTAAAAGTCATGTCAACTGACCTCTCATCATGCGCCTCGAAAATGAGAACTTTCTCGTCATCATGGATCAATTTTACCGCTGAGACAACGCATCTTAGCTACAGTTACGAATTTCCGCAGAAATGGCTAAGCTTCTATTGGGATACACAGCACATATCAAGCCTCATGAAGTGTGCATTTCTGATCTATTAATTTCAGCTTACACTAAGTTAATAGCAATTTGATTATGCAGAACAACATGATTAATATTTTATCGGGATACATACATAAAGCCCTATGAATAATGCATCGGTAAATATCAACTTCGACTTGCCGTTTCAAGCAAGGGCTAATACATTATACGTGTATTTCAGAGTGTTGAAATTCCCCGCTGTATAATAAACTTGCATTCTCTGCATAGGGTTGCTATCTTGTGGTATATCGATCCCAATGAGAGTTTGGGTGTCATGGAAGATCAGGAGACTGTTAGTCTGCGCAACATTGGAGGTGTTCACCCCTCTGCCGTGCTGCAGAATAAAATCGCCCATTCACTTCTCTTGACTTCGAGTGTGACTGAATCATCATTGTACACATATCTACGTTTGTTTCGATGCCGAGTTTTCCTACAAAGTGTAATCATCGATAGAGTAACATAGTTTGCGGCGTGCATATATTATCCCAATGCTACAATGCTTGTATGTCGTTACAGCAGATATACGACACAGTGGGGGAACATACCCAAGTCTATCTACAAAAGCTGGTTTCTATTGTTAATGCATTGCTCTTATAAACAGCCATCTTCTTCAATCATCTTGGCAAAATACAAAGAACAAAATAGACATTTTTCTTCCTTGCTCTTCATCGCCATTATGAGCCATGTCACTTTGAAACCAGATGGTCTCTTAGACGACCAAAACCGGTACTGGTACCAAAGATTTCCGATTGATCACCTCGAAGATTACAAGAGGATGATTCCAGGACTCTCATTCGACTTTACGAGCTATCTGAGCGCGAATAGTGGTTGGAAATATTTCCCTCGAAGCTTTAATAATTATAATCCCCCACAATCAGCCAACGCCATATTCGCAAATCTCAAGAAGGTATTATCAGTCTACTCAGTACTATCTTCTACTTGAAGCTAATTAACACATTTTAGCTAGCAACTATTAAAGGGGATATTGATGTGCTTCTCACCGTCCAAATCAGAGTTGTTTCACTGACTGACCATCTGAGCAAAAAAGCGCGTTTACGATTTGAATAGACAACTAAAAGGGATCTTTCGTACCTACGCTACTGAGGCACGTGGAAAATATGGTATACCACTTATCATTACTGAGATCTGTCAAGCCTGAGCTATGCTGACTGACATCTCTTCTTGCCTTGCTCAGCCAATGTTTTAGATATTATAGACAGAATCGGTACGGAAATTGCGGATGATGCGCCCCTGAACGTCTCAGATCTTGAAACCCTTCGTGGAATTGTCCAAGCACGTAGTGATCTTAGTGCGAGCATGAAAACCATCGTTTCTACTATGGTCGACTTGCTTCACAAAATCAAGGCAGATTTAGAAACAACCATAGGTAATATCAACACGAACCTGTTGGCATTGAACAAGGTCCTTGTGTTTACTTCTGCTGAGCAGAATAAGATTAATCAAGGCCCAACACCCGAAAACATCTGGGGATTCGGCGAAAGATTCGCCCTAGTAGATACATACTTCGTCGTAAGTAGATTCTCTCTACGTCTGTTTGATCGTGAATTACTAAAGTTTTTCAAGATTATTGTAAATGACGCCGTCACGAGAGCTCAAGCTGCAATCACCTCGGACATATCCCCTGCAATCACTATGATGGAAAGGGAACTTAGTAAGTCGTCCCAATATACTTTCGAGCAATGGCCCAGAATTGCAGTGCTTACAAGTAATTAGGCAGCTGGGATGCTATTAGCCATGATTTGACTACTGTTCTACAGGCTGTCGATGATGAAAAAAACGACGAAGTTGCCGAGTTAAAGTTGGTGGACAATGATGACATCCTTGAAACATGGCAAAAGCTTGGTGATATAGGTATGTCTAGCGTCGGCACCATCATGCATTGGTCAACTGGTTCCCCGTACTAACATTGTACTATGAATAGTCGTTCAAGACTCCGAGCTTGATTATTAGTACATGGTGAACTTAGGAGAAAATCGGGCTTAAATCTTCAGTTTCTCATTGGGCCTTCGTCAGATACAAGTGCTTCATCTACTACTTGTTAAACAGGACAGTTATGCATTTTCAATTGAAGCAGATATAAATTATCAATCGGGTTGTGTAAGTTGAATTGAATCTCTCGAATGCTTAATCCTTCTAGAACTTGAGTTTATTCGATATTATGTAAGAATTCTAGAATCTACTTACTGTTACGTGACGGTTGTTACCCACTAGTGGCTCACGTGCACTAGCCCTGTATATAAAGACCTTCTTACTTAGAATCTTCTTAGTTCTTTAGTTTTAGATTCTAAGTAATTGAATTGACTCCGTTTACGACTTTTCCGTCACACTTACCGCATACTGTGACATTTTGTGATAAAATCTCTACAGAAACTACAATTTTTTGTATAAAATTAAAACTATTTAAAATTGTAAAATTTTAAAATTTCAATTATATAATAGTTTTTTTATACAAAATAAACATAAAATTTTAAAATTTTAAAATTTTTGTTTCTAATTGTGACTAAAAGGGTGTTTATAGACCAGCAATTGTATTTAACTGTTACGTCCAAAACGATTAGTATGTCACATGACCATAAAACATGTGATGGAACGGTGAGGAACGAACGTTCCTAGGAACAACCAGGAACGCTCGTTCCCAGGAACGACGATTCCTAGTTAACCATAGGCACGAAGGACTATATAATCAAGATGGATTTCTTTTGTATAGAGCTTCGTGCTCAAGATCAATCATTTAGTATACTCTACTATTAGTTACGAATTGCATATCATTATTGTCATTACTTCAAGTCCCTGCTTGACGCCTAGTTATAAACCTACTTCGAGAGCCTAGAGCACTTCCACGTGATCTAGACGGCAAACCTCGTAACATTAACTTAGAATCTACAGGTGAAGAGCACCTGTAGATGGGGATAGCTACTCTATATATACAAAAATGAATGGCCTAGCCGCAATGGCTAGGCAAAAAGAAGTCATATTTAGCTCTCCAATGATCTTACTTTACCGATAACCATTGATACCTAGTACTTGTCCGGATCTGATCCTCAGGCCACCTAAATCGTATACTAATCTCGAGTAATCGTATCATGTGTGGACATGGTTAATGTACCTGAGGTTTCTTATATAATAAGGGTGGGAGGAAAGCAGGGGTTTCCGTCACATTAATAATAAGAGTTGAGTGATAAGAGTTGAGTGATAATAATTAAATGATGATAATAATAATAATAATTGGATATTCTTTTATTAAAATACTTATAAGATTGATATACTTAAAGAGAAGAGATAATATTGTTCATTCTTATTTATATATTTATTTTATCTATTTTATTACACCACCTACAATCGAAAATTAAAGAGCAAAACTACGAATCGAAATCAATATTATCTATATCAATTGCTTCCAACTCATTTATATACGTCCACCGATGATTCCAGCCCTCCCATTATCCCTCCAAACAAGTCATTCTGTTAAATTCCATCGTACCACATCATGAATAAAAGTCAAAAATGCAGATATTCCCATCCTACCCGTTCCCACCATCCCAGGATATAAGCCATCATCACCGTTCCTATTGCCAGAGTTCCAAACCATAATTACTGCTGTCAGTTCAGTAATTTCCCTATTACGTTATCGTGTTTATGTCTTCGTGCATTCGTCTTCGTATCGGTATTCGTGTCCCGTTGCGCAATCGTAAAACGTAAGCCATAAATTGAACCGTTTACTTACTCGTTATCTGCAGTAGCCTCTCTCTCCTTATCCATCATGCCGGTTCTCATTTCTCTTCCGCGGTCACCTCTGCCTCTGTATCCTCTCCCTTGATATCCTCGGGTTTGATAGCCTCGGTCACCTCTTCCACCATACCAACTACCTCGTCCTTGATCTTGAGGACTAGGTCTTCTACCCATCCATCTATCTCCCCCATGAGGTCGATAAGGGGGTCTACCTCTACCGCCACCTCTTCCACCTCCACCTCCAACTCCTCCACCCCTACCTCTATTGACCTTGAAATCAATTCTCTTCAATGGGTTTTTAACCATATCCGTATCCGCAATACCCAATTCTTCTTTTTTCTCTTCATCATTAATAGTCCAAGCCTGGAAAATTTGACCTAACTCATCTACACCTCGTAATTCATCAACCCAAGCGAGAACATATTCAGCCTTCGGATCGTAGTCGAAAGCTTGTTTGACAGGGTTGAAGATACGATCGTTACCTCGAGGGTCGTTGCCCACTCCTGCGACATATTGCCAGTTACCCCAATTTGAACTGACATCGTAATCGACCAGCATACACTCATACCACTCTGCACCGATTCTCCAATCAATGTAAAGGTGTTTAGAGAGGAAGGAAGCGACATTTTGACGTGCGCGGTTGCTCGTATATCCCGTATGATAGATTTCTCTCTGAGAAGCATCAATGAACCCCATTCCAGTTGTACCGTTTAGGAATCTTTCAACAATTTCTTGAATCTGTTCTTTTGAGAAACCATCTTTTGGCGAATCTAGCCTGCTCCATTTTGAATGTGCATTTCCCTCAGCTTTGAATCCACCCAAACGGAAAAGCTGGGGTCCAAATTTACGAGTGCAGAGACGCATATAGTCTCTCCAAAGAAGCTCAAATCGTACAGCATATGTGCCTTCGTTTTCACCGTTTCCGTATCCTTCTAGGTCTTTGTACCTGTCATCAGAAGTGGATCCATTTTCGAAGACAGACATTGAGGCATGGATTTGACGCGAAGTGATTGAACCAAGAGCGAGGTATGCTGAAAGTTTTGTGGAGAAATCGGTACCCATAAGACCATTGCGACTGGATTTATAACCAGTGATTGAGCCAGAAGTGATCAAGTGTTCGAGTCGTTCTTGCGCATGAGATTCGCCACCTGTAAAAGGATGTACCGAGAGGGTATTCTCAGGGCACTTGGGTGGATTTTTAACTAAAGGTTGCGAATTGATTGGCTTGAGAAGCGCTGCCTCAATTTCCTCATACTTTGTTGGAATCACGAATGGAGAATGCTGAGGTGGAACGTCGGTAGGGAAAGGTGGCAACGAATTCATTTCTGGCTTTGGTAAATCTGGACGTGGCGCATTACGAAGGGGCTCAACACTTTTGCGATAGGTCGTGTAGATGTCGGAGAGGTCTTTTGGATCCTCAAATGGAAGATCTCGACTGTATTGAAGTCAGTACAAGCCATGGGATCGAAATGCATGTAAGAACGTACTCATCGACAAAATATTTCTCATCTTGCCACAATTTGAAGTCAACGCCAGCCTTATCGCAAATTTTCTTCGTTGAGCGCTCTTCTCGCTTTTCCTCGACTCCTTCTTCAGAAGTCATCCACACTGCAGAAACCTTGCTGCCGGCTCCTTCTTCAAATCTCTCGATTAATCCTTTCACTATTTCGTCAACCATCCCCACCCGGATGGACAATCCACTTCCAATCTTCTCAAAACCATCCTTCAAATCCCAAACACTTTGCGCCAAAAACTTCGCTCTATGAGGACCACATCTCCAGAATGCGCCGAGTTGACTTCTAGCCTCTGGGTAGGGACTCTTGCCTCCATCCTCAGGAATAAATCCCGAGACCTCGATTTGTTGTGCGGCAAAAACATAGAGTGGGAGAAGATGGGTAAAACCATGATCCTTGTTATGAATGAGAGAATGGAGGATTGGGTTATCGGCCACTCGTAGGTCCCGACGCATGAGATAAATCAAGATCTTAGAATCTGACATCTTTGCAATTGTGGCAATTGGTTGATGCCTTTGTTTGAGAGAGATGGAGATGGAGGCGGGGATCAAATTGGCCACCAATTTTGTACGAGAACCGAAGCGAATCATGGAAAGATTCGGGGAGAGTATCCGGTAGTATGAGATTAGAGAGATCACCCCACAAGACTGACTCGAGAACAAATCAAGCGTCGGAAATATGTCTTGCAGCAGATTTAGGGCAGAAGTGGGTTTTTTTGATGGATTTAAATATCGACGGATGAAAGTATAAAAGATAGTAGAAGACTAGTAGTATTACTCAAGCGTAAAAGCGTATAGTACCAGTAGTTGTAGGCAATAGTAGTGTAATGAAGTGAATTGAAAGTTGGATGGGGGGGGAAGAAATATGGGAAAACTAGTATGGAGAAGAAGCATCAACCGAGTCGGACTATGAGTTTTGATTGGACGTTAAGGAAGTTGAGAGAGATGAAAGATCAATCAACGAGTGAATGATTTGGAATGAATGGAAAAATGAAGTAATGGATGAGTGTTAGCTTCAAATCCACACAATAAAAGGTATAGATGGGTGTCAGTAAGGGAATGGGAAGAAAAGGAAAAAAAGAAAAATAGTGTAAGAGGTGAGGGGAAAAAAGGTTGAGTGTTTCTTCGAGTTAACTGGAGTACCTAATACCAGTTATTCATTTGATCAATTGATCTTGACCCGATCCGATTGATTTTTGACTCTTTTGATGGTAAGATGGACAGACCAATTGCAAATGAGAAGCTGATGTGGTGTTTGGTATCAATTTTATATTGAAGCTGATGTTGTGTTGTGTCGACCCATATATCTCTGTATGCTGCTGAACCATCGATAATGTACGCAGCGTTGGTAGTGACTGACTATCGTGATGGATGGATCTGGCGGATGGTGGATGATGGGTGATGGTGGATGATGGATCTGAAGATGGCCGTACCTTAGGATGAAAGCATCTTCGTCTGTCCAATCATCCCTTCTCTCATGATGGAGAGGAGAGTCATAGTAAAGAAGCATAGTATATAGTACATGGTCCTTATTCATGACTTTCTTTACCAGTTCCTCTTACCTTTCTCACCTTTTCTCACCCTTTGACCCTTTCTTACCTTTCTGCCACATCAATCGTGAGAATCCCTGAGAAATCTTCAAAGTTGCGCTTCTTCCTCTATCCGACGATCGATTGAGGTTTGGTGCGTTTACTGGTAAAAAGACGATGCTCGAAACTATGGTCGTAGTGCGAGTATCGCCCCACTTTATTCATCGTTTCCAGGAGCGAGGGTTACTTGATTGGGTTAAGCTCGATCTTAGTTTTTTTTGGGCGCAAGTAGTGTAGTCCCGTCTAGACCAACCGCAATACTTGAATGCTGTTTTATTAATCCTCTTCCAAGGTTCCTTCATCCGTTCATCTTTATTTTATTATGCTGCGTTTCCTCGGCCAGATATTTTTATACATCAACCTCCAGTCCTTCTACATTAATTACACTAACCTTCACTCTCTTTCACCCATCAATCTACCTGCTTACCTACTTAACAGACACCAAGTACGCACTGCATATCAAGATATCTTCTACATGCGATATCCGTTCCATGAATTATAACTGTACAGCATCCGTCTCATCACATTCAAATCTATCTTATCTACTTGTACATACTATATATATTTGTTGCCACTTTTATACTTCCCTAAAATTTCGATCGAAAGGTACCAAACCTTCCCACCAGATCTTAATTCAAGACATAGAGAAGGCCACGATATCTCTGTACGACAGACAGATAGACCCCTACTTTACATAACGGGAAACCGTTCCAACCAGACTATCAGTTTTCTTACACCTGCATATGCTCACGCTTCTATGCATCGATGGTGGTTACTCTGTACAACCTTCATACAATCGTGAGCATGCTATTTGGACTTTTACCATCTATTTTCAGAGAAATGCAGACGCATCATACAATCTCGTTTATCTCTTCCGAAATCTTTCAGATGTTATACCTCATTGCCATTCGGAGATATGTGCTCACTCAGGTGATCACTCAACATATGCAAGATGTGGAGTACCGCATATTCATGCAACACCGTTCCAGATCGTGTCATCGGCATCTTGCATTAGTTCCATGTTGAAGCTTTCTTAGCCTATGAATTTGTCAATGATCTACTGTGTGGTGTACTAATCCCTGACAAGCTGAAGATAAATAGTCTGTGTTGCCTCATTTTTTCATTTTACTTCAGGTCGTCAAGCTTTATTCCTGTTGTTGAACATTATCATCAGCATCAACATCAACATTTTCAGGTTCTCATGAAACAGGTATCTCTTTCAGCTATCAAATTATCAGGCACTGACATTCCTGGCGTCGGAACTACCATTCTCTTGGCCCCATTGAAGGTGACATGAAATGTAGTCATCTCTCCGCAAGGGACTATCTTTCCAGTTTCATCCAGAATTACAACGTCCGACATTTTGTTCACAAGGAAGCTTAAATGCAGTGCAGTTTATCTCATGTCTCATGGTGAAAAAGGTATGGCGGTCTCTTTATTCGAGTTTGGGGTATGAAGCCTCTTGGGATCCTCCACATGGACAAGCCAACTGCGTGTCAAATGGATCTATGCAATCACTCATTTTCTTGGTGCCATATCGTACGAAACCTTCGAGATGAAAATCAAAATCCCTACTCATTGTCATTCAGCTGCCAGGACAATTAAATGCACCATCTGTTATGCTTGGCCTAGACTTTTCTTGATCCTTCAATATGACTTGCAATTGTTGTAAGATATTTCTGTTATTAGAGGTATTTTCTTTTTATTCCATTTCTTTATTTGTCTTGTAATTGAAGAGTATTATATTCGTTATTATAAAGGAAAAATTTGACTTTATAAATACATGTAAAATAAACTGGATTTTCTTACCAAGCCTGAAACAATCAAATCACTCACCTAATACATACTCGTGCTGCCAGAAAGTATATGATTCCTTCCTAAATAAAAAAAACCTGAATTTATAAGGAAAAACTTTAATTTAATCAATAAAATCCATTACTCTTTTTATATTCCATTTTATTTTTAAGGATTCTTAGAAAATGTTAGAAAAACATAAATAGTGTTACGCCGGGTAACAAGAAGACGCTCACGTGTTACCAATATCATGTGACTGACTCAGTGAGGATCAGCAAGCTCAGTACTGAGCCATACTGATCCTACTGATCAGCTAGAACACGAAGGTCTATATAATCAAGATGGATTTCCTTTGTATAGAGCTTCGTGCTCAAGATCAATCATTTAGTATACTCTACTATTAGTTACGAATTGCATATCATTATTGTCATTACTTAAGTCCCTGCTTGACGCCTAGTTATAAACCACCTCGAGAGCCTGGAGCACTTCCACGTGATCTAGACGGCAAACCTCGTAACATATTGGTCTAGTAGGTTAATCACACTTCTAAGTTCTACGGAAGTGCGAAGCTCTCTTACAGAGAACTTCTCAATCTAGTCCTAATAGGACTAGTGCCCTGTGCACGTGCTACGCAGGAACCATTCACTTTAACATTATTTGTTATTATTTCTTATGTATAACCTAGCACGGCTTTACCTAAAGCCCCTAGCCCCAGACTGATAGTATATGGCTAACTGACTGAAATTCTGTTTAATGGGCTCTTGATGTGTGAGCTTGAAAGATGTGTGTGGCCAGGTAACATAATATTATGATTCATGATTCGTTATATATATAATTAATAAGTGAAACTTGAGTAGTCGATCATCTAATAGTAAGTAGAGTACTAATACTAGCTAATGTCCAGTCGATCATGTAGTAAGTAGACTACAAATGATACCCGTCTAGCCAGAAAGTATACGACTCCTTCCTAAACAGGATCATTTTTGATTGAAAGAGGTATAGGCCTTTTATATATATACTCAATACCTATAACAAGATTATAAATTAAATTGTATAAATATAAATATATATATAACCGAATATTTTAATCCTATTTTTCTACTATTTTCTGAAAATCCCTAAAAATAGAGTAGATTCAAAGAAAAGTAATAAATTTCATTAACCAAATTAAAGTTTTCCCCTGCAAATTCAGACTCGTTTAGGAAGGAGTCATATACTTTCTGGCCGTACGAGTAATCCCATATCCACTTTCATTTGTTCGAGTATTTCCCTTCTTTTTTATCTATTTCTTTCCCCCTATCCTATCTTATTTTAGTTTTATTATTCTTCATTTGATCATCGACGCTGTTAGGCCTAATATGGCAAGTATTGGGTTTCTTGAGACCAGAAAGAGCATCAGATTGAACTGATTGATTCTCTAGCTAAGCAGTTAAGCTGCGAGTATATATTCAAAAAATGAAGGAATAAGGTTAGGTCTTCAGCCTTCGGAATTAAAGTGCTTTGAAATCAAAATATTGAAAGCAAACCAACAGTATACCAAAAAGAAAAGAATGAATTAAAAGTTGAGTTCTGTTTGCTCCTTATATGCATCATGCAATATATATGCATATGCTGCCAAGATCCCAGGAGGTCAACATCAGGAGACTTTACGGAAGTGCAAAAAAGGCGATTGATGAGATCGCGAAGGAAAAAACTGAAACGCAGAAATTGGAGGCGGTCGAGAAACTGGTATATGAGAGTTTTTGTAAGTTTTTGTTGCGTCATGGTGAGATTGAAATGGAATGGTGTTAATGAATAGTAGGAAATGATGGGAAGTTTGGTCAGGGATCTGAAACTGCTGCGAGAGATGCGTCAAAATTTACCCCGGAAACTGTGTCGAATTTCACCCGAGACATTGTGTCTGCGACGACGAATGCCGCTGCGAATAAGCCTACCCAAGCTTCCCTTGAACCATCTGACAATCTGAAGAAGATTACCAAGGGTCCTGGTCTTCAAGCATCGTTTCGCATGGTTCAATATATTCGAACTGCTATGGACATCCTACTTCCACCAGAGGACGGAGAAGCTAAGTACACTTGTACCTTCGATTCTGGGAAACGAGATATCTCATCCGAAATCCCCACTATCATTGGGCAATGAAAACATTGCTAAGACAGGCAAACTATTGGAAGTCGAGCTTAGATATGTCACCGGAACCGAGAAACATATATTCGTTGTGACGCCGCAGGACCCTGAACGTTTCAAAGAGAATCTAACAAAAGGTCGCGAGATACTTCAGGATGCACATGACTTTCTTGTATACTGGCATTGGTTCGTGATAACATATGTTCCATTGGATATGGCGACCATAGTAAATTCTTGGTTGGAGCGAGGTCATATCACTCTCTGGGGCTATTACAGGGCAGCTGTTGACGGGAAGGTCCCCAAATTCGACATGGCTACCTTTGACAATTGTGAAAATATCAAGAAGAAAGATCTAAACTCTCAAAACTAAATTGTGGTATCCAGATAAAGCTTGTTACATCGTGGATGTTTGATCGGATAGATATCTGTCTTCATTATCCATTGAAGTGAAGTTAAGTGAAATATCTTAAAATATGGACAACTTTTTTCATCTTTTCTCCCGCCTGCAGGGAGAAACATCACTACTTAACATCTCATCATTTAGAAAGACAATCTACCTCTCTCATCTATTTTAGAGTCATTAAAATTATATAATTATCATCATACATACATACATACATACATACATACATACATACATACATACATACATACATACATACATACATACATACATACATACATACATACATACATACATACACATAACAATACATCTAAAATCTTGTCGCTTATTCAAACTCAGGTAGGTAATAATTTGAAATATTCCCAAACACTAACTCTTCACAACCAATCCTTTCAAATCGCAACAACTAATAAACTCAACATTCCAAAAAAAAAAACAGACGCGAAATGAGATATTTTCCTTAAAATCAAAAGAGCTCATTGATGAAATTTTCTCAAACATAATTACTAGGTAGGTATGTACTAACCACGATTTTGAAGAGACATCTCAAATATAAATATCAATGCCAAAAGTATCGAAAATATCGCAACTACCGAAATTTTCTTTGTTTTAAATTTCATGCTGGTATCTAATTATGCTGAGGTCACTGATTCAAGCATCGAGATGCAATTTGTTAGTGGACTTTCTTTGATGTGTGGTCAATTCGTAAAAAGTACACATTCACGAGGTTTTCTCTGTTGTGTATTCGTATTTTGGAATCTTAACTTTTGTTTCATTTCTTAAATTTTGTTCTATTCATAATTTCCCATCATATTCTGCCAGGAAATGCTCATGATGGTATTGATCCATTTTGAACTCCATATTCCTGCTTATGCTCATGCTCATGCACACATAACCTCAAAAAAACCAACCAGAAAACTCCGATCCAAATATCCATCCACAAGAAGACACCCTCCTTTTAACCACCCATACCCTAATACTCAACCACTTCATCATGTTCCGCCGCCGCACCTCCAAATCCAACCTCATCTTTCTTACCCCCGCTACTTCCCAAAATCTTCCTCGCGTTTCTATCCTCCGCCTCGAAGTATCGAGCCGGTCTCTTCCTACTAATCGCATCTGCATCCTTAAATACAAATACACTTCCATTTTCTCTGAAAAGTCTATCAATATCTTCTAATGTCCTATCGCTCGTCTCGGGATAGAAGAAATAAACAATCGGTACAAATGATGCATTGAAAATCGTCCAGATGATGTAGAATTTCCATCTCAAAGACTCGATTCCAATAGGTGTGATTTCTACCACCATGAAATTGAAGATCCAATTGGTGGCTGTACCGAGTGCAGCTCCTTTGGTACGCATAGAGAGAGAGTTGATTTCGGTGGGGTAAAGCCATGGGACTCCTTGCCAGCCGAAACCGAAGAAGAGGTAGTATACGAAGAAAAATGCGACGGAGGCGGAAGCGACTTCTTTTTGATGGGCATACCCTTCTAGTTCGTTGAAGCGAAGTAAAACGGTGATTAAGAGGTAACAGACTGCTTGACCGGCCGCTGCATACATCATGAGATTTCTTCTTCCCCAACGCTCAACATTCGGAATAGCGAGGAGTGAGGCTGCAAGATAAGATACACTGTTGCAAGCAGCGAGGAGTCTTGCGAGGGTGTTTGAGAGGCCAACCGAGGAGATTAAAACGGTAGGGAGATAGTAGGATGTTACGTTAATACCACTAAGTTGTTGCATGGCTTGGGTTCCACATCCTAGGACAAGACGACGTATAGTTGAAGTTCCGGCCTCGCCAGTTCGGCCACGAAGGAGATCAAACCAGGAAACTCCATGTGCTTCTTCGTATTCAACGGCGTAAATAATGTCATTTACGTCATTGGTTACGCGGTCATCTTGTAGATCGACATCCTCGAGGTCAGCAATGATTTGACGACCTTCGTCAATTTTTCCATGTGCGATTAACCAACGTGGGGATTCTGGGAGCCATGGAACAGTAACGAAGAGGATTATAATGAAGATCAGTTGGAAAGCGAGTGGGAATCTCCAAGTCACGGGACCGGAAAGGAAAGAAAATCCATACGTGACCCAATTACTGAGGGAGAATCCAGCAATATTGAGAATCATTTCGATAACGACGAGTTTACCTCTCAGACTCGCTTTGGAGGTTTCGGATTGCCAGACGGGTGCTGTGGATGTGTTCATACCATTACCGATACCAGCTACGATTCGACCTACAATCATTGTTGGGACATCGTATGCGGCGATTTGAAGAATGGCTCCAATGGTCATGATTGTTGTTCCCCAGAGAATGGTTTTCTTACGACCGAGTCTTTCACCAAAAGCGACGGCGGCAATGGCGCCTACGAAACAACCAATATCGTACAGAGCGGTGATTGTTCCAACTAGAGCGGTCTTGCCATTGAGATTAAGTGTATTCAGGAAATCTTCAGTTACGATAACACCACCTAGACTCGGTTAGGAAAGTTCAAAATGAAGGGGGTGGATATATAGCCATACCAAAAACACCTTGATCATAACCGAACAAAGTCATATCTGTTGCACAAGCAACAGTGACCCAGAATGTGAGCCATCCTCCCCTCATACCAAAATAAGGTGCCATATTTTTATTACGTCTGTGCGAAGAGTATATTCATATGCAGTGATGAAGAGATTCAAACCCAATATAAAAAGAAAATCATCCAATGATGAAAAAAGATATGAAAAATATTCCATACCAACAAGGGGAATAATCAACTCTTTATAAAACCACCAACGACACCCATGTGGAGAGAATAGCAATGACTCGTGGGGTATGAAACATGGAATCGAAAACTAATCAGGATCCAAGCCAGGTAACCCAAGATCATCCCCCTTCCCAACAACGTGACCAAGATTGTACCTAAAAAAATATCTTGCTACGTCTCTCCGGATTTACTATTCGGGCAGCGATTATCACGTCACTGCCGATACGTGAACCTTATAAAAGCGGGCATCACATCAGTACCACGGTGCCACCGTTGCAACGCGAGGCTGCTGGCGATGGACATTTCAGCCACCTGCAAAATATGGGGGGTATTCCTTGAGCGGTACATCCTCGGGCCTTGCCTGATAATTGGGCCGTTCGGTCGTTTTGTGGAACTGCGCTGATGTTTCAGCGTGGGAATCGTCAAGCTCACTTGGCTTATTCAAGCATTCGGATTGGAAAACCTTGTGCAAGCGAGACGGAAAAGCATGAATTGGGGGAAAATTCAGATGGAGGCATCCTTGCTTACAATGAAAAATTATGTCATTGTCTGATTGAAAGTATATGCAGCGGGGTGAAAATGGAGAACTCCAGAGTTTGCTATGTTGGGGGTCTTGGGGTGCATGTCCTTCCTGATTGACCGCTTCATTTTTTTCGGCGTAATTTCTTAGGGGTCATAATGCGAGCGCATATAGGGTATATGACGAATGGAGAGCAGAAGCATGAAGTGTGAAGTAGATTGTAGTGTAGGATTTCAGGGGTAAAAACAATTTTTGGACTTTTTTGGTGGGTCCCGGTTAGACATAATTGCCGATGAGAGAAGGAACGGAAGAAGACGCGTCGAATGCTGGTGTTGTCCTGTTGTCAGGGCACGTATTTAGAAATGCCTACATCATGGAAAGGAAGAATGAGGGAACAATGGAACAACAGCGGCCAACTGGCAAATTGCAACCGTTACATTGTACGTACAATAGCCTTGATGTTTGATTGGTAACGAATGATCCGCGCGGTTATTGATAAGGAGCGATCAAGTATTAGCGATTATTTCAGCGAACGGGGAACAGTCGCCCGGTTTGGGGAATTGAGGTACTTACCACCGATGCCTGACCATTTCGTGGAATCTTCTCGACCCCTATGTTGGTTGGAGATACTACTCTCCACATTTTGATCTTGGTCGTCGCATGATGTTAATGGGGCTCAAATGTCCATACGGAGTAGACCGCAGTAGATGATTTTTAAGCGGGTTCAGCACACATAACTTTCTTGGATGGATGGTTTTGAGAGAAAGGGGAGAGCAGTTTGTGACCTAGATACTGTCAATTATGCAAGCAAATGAAAAGAAAGGAAAGCAGATTAGATTTCTCCTTAGTTGTGTCGTGATTAGTCAGCATTTTATCTGTTTTCTTCTCGAGACATTTGAAGTTCGACCGCGTATTTTACCCTTTTCGTAGTTCGATTCTTGGTGCGGAATTGGACATTGAGAATAGTGAATGTTAGTCTTTTCAAAGATATCACTTCTTATATCCAAGCCATGGCTTAATTTTCAATGGCAATTTATTTAAGGTTAGCAACATGTGCATGTTTAGACAATTCGAGAGATGCACGAAGGGTCTAAGTCAAAAATCGGACGATCAAAGATAAATGTTTAAATACGAGTACAGTACTCAAACCTGAGTGTCTTATCTTTTCCTCTGAAACAGCTCTAAAATCTTCTGATTACCGACTGCAGCCGCGATATCCAACGCCGTCCTCCCCTTCTCATCTTCATCCAAAACTTCGCATCCATACTCCTTAACCAACACCTCAAATAATTGCGCAACGGGATTTCTTTCCTCATTTACTTTTCTCCATGCTGATATGTAGGCTTTTTTCTTGGCAACAATATGTAGCGCTCCTTCTCCTTCATTATTCTTGACCTTGAAATCTGCACCATGTTCTTTAAACCATGGGAGGTTAGACTGATATCTGCTGCATTGAAGATATTCTAGTAAGGGTGTCATGCCCATATCATTCCGTGCATTCATATCGCAGCCTAAAGCAATAAATCGGTCCATAAATGGGAGAAGACCCGGCGGCTCAGAGGGAAGTTTGCGTGATATGTAATGCAATGCCGTATCGGATTGTGGATCAGGTTCTAGAAGATCGGTACCCCCTTCGTTTAAGAAAGTATCAACAATTTTAGTGATGGGAAAATGTGGAGTAAATCTAGGGGCAGCGAAAGCATGATGTAGGGGAGAATAACCCGCATTATCCTTTTGGGTAATGAGAGAGCGGACACCCGGGATGGAGAGGAGCAGCGATGAGACTTCAGTGGTCCATCTGTAGATTAAGTAGAATATTATGTGGCGCCCTTCATTATCCACTGCCAGAAAGTCGAGTGAGGAGCCATGTGTTTTTGAATTGATAAGGTGTATACATGGGTTCACGTATCTTGATTGGGGTTGATGGCGGCCAGGTCGTACAGTATGTTCCTCCAGTTCCGTTGCGGTGGGATTTGAAATGGCGGATAGGAGTACAGTCCGGCCAGACTGATCCCTACTGTTCATATCGATTCCTGACCTTTCGAAGAAAGGTTGGAGGGTTGCCGAAGTGGCATTTGCGAACAAGTGGTGCAAGATAGTTTGCTCCTGGTCAATAGGTAAATCGACTCTAGCACCATGATCCAGTAAGAGTTCTATCATCTCTACCGCTGTGGAAACAGAATATTTCTTATACCTGTTTTGTAGCGCTGCCGTCACAATGGGATATTCCCTGGCTACATTACCCTTTTCATGTTGAGCTCGAAAACTAGAATCTGTCGAATGATCCGGAACATTGGGATCAGCTCCATTTTCAAGGCAAAGTTGGAGAATTTTTACATCTCCGCTTTCAATAGCTGATGCAAGTAAACCTTTCATTCCCGCATTGATATCTGCGCCGTATTTTAGAAGGAGTTGGACGGTATCTCTGTCAGAACCGGCCTTGTTGAGAGCTGTGAGACCTTCTGGATTAATTTTATTAGGGTTTGCTCCTAATTTCAGTAGAGCCTCACAGCATTGAGGTCGGAAAAATTTCCTCCCAATTTTTGAGCTGTGTTCACTGTATGTACTGGCAATTTCTAAAGGAGTCCGACCATTTTCGTCCAAAATATCTACTTCGGCACCTGAGATCACATCAGCATTCCAGTATATCAAGACCACGATATCCATCATCCAAAAATGCCAGATAAATGCAAGCAAAAAAACATACCATGTTCACCCAAGTATGTAACAGCCTCTATCTGCCACCAAAAGTTCCCCTCCGCCAATATATGAAGAGCTGTAGTTCCTTGAATTTTATCAGTCATGGTACCATTCTCTACCTCCCTAAGCATCTGATGAGCATTCAAATCCACTTGACCTTCTTCAACTAAGAGTTTGACCATATCCATATTCCAGATCGACCGCTGACAGGCCATTTGTAGCAGTGGTCGAATGCCCCTCCATGCATAAAATTTACAATCAGAGCTCTCTGTAATCGAACTGGTAAATTTGGGATCATCGAATAGTTTTGCCTTGAAATTTATTAGTGTTTGAAATGTGACATTTTAATCCAATTTCGACTTGAATGCGTTGAGGTAATAAGTGAAGAATAAAATGGGCAAATAGGCTATGTAGAACCTTAGAACTCCAGATTTTTCTACTCTAATTGAAGAGATAATCGAAAGTCGATGAACATTACACGGAAAGGAAACAGTGTTAGTGACTGACGTGGAGTAGGAAGTGGGAAATGATAAGCAATGAAAAGAATATACATACACTGGAAAGTATCTTTTTCATAAATTCGGTCAACCCATAGTATGCGAGTCTAGCAATTGGAGGCCCTGAGTAAACGTCATTTTTCATAATCCCCTTTGTAAAATCGACTCCTCTCGCGACCATGTGATCCATTGTAATTTCATCTAATTCTGGGATATGCGACGTTAGATTAATATCTGTGTCTATGCATTCATCCAGTGCTTTCGCAACATTGACCATTGGCGCCATTGTTTGGATTTCGGCAAGTTTCTTGCTTTTAGCAGATTCCTTTCCCCTTATGGCATGTATCAGTTCTGCACATTTTGCATTGACTGCTGAAGACAATGCATTTCCTGTACTGGCTCCAGCGTTTAGCAACATCTGTGCAATGATTCCAATACGGCATGTAATATGCTGTGATGTCTCATCCCTGGAAGGCTGCATGTTATACAAAGAAAGGCTTGAGTGAACTCTAAAAGTATCGCGTATATTGAGCTCTGTAGAACTTCTTTTTCGTAACAATTCCCAGATTCCATTTTCCTCGGGAAATCTAGCACATGCGACTAATGGAGTAGCCTCATTGTTGCTTTTATTCTCTATATCGCTACCAGCTGCGATTAAGATACTAACAGATTAGGGTCTGCCAGATATGCAGGCATAATGAAGAGGTGTCATTCCCTTGGAATCTCGAGCATTAAGGTCAATTGTAGAACCTACATTTTGAGCCTGGCTGAGTAACATTGATATAATACCACATTGACGTCCGCGAGCAGCGCAATGAAGAGGAGTGCGCCCATTGAAAGCTTTAACGTCTAATTCTGCGCCGGCCTTTACCAAAGCAAAAGCCGATGATTCAGAGGTAGCACAGGCATAGTGAAAGGGCGTGTAATTTTCCGTGTCTTTCACATTAACATCAAATTCGGGGCAGAGCCGAAGAATGATAGAGATGAAAGTCTCTCTGTTGGCTATACTCCTCGATGGTTGAATGTAGCTTTGAACTGGTTCCATGATGTGCAAAGCGGTTTGCTGCCGATAATTTCTTGCATTGACCGAAACGCCATTCTGATATAAGTACTCAATCAGAGCGGTATTTGTAGACCTTCCATCGAAAAATTCTGCGACTTCGTGTAACAGACTATTGCCATTCGTACTGTCTGTCCAAGTGAGATCTGCACCATATTTAACGAGTAATTCGAGAATGTCAATAGAGTTCCGTTTGTGACAAGCTAAATGCAGTGCTGTTTTTCCTTGTGGCCATGCTCGAGCAGAGATAGAAGCCTTTCTCGGATGCTTTAAAAGTGTTTCTATCTTTTTCATTTCCGTACTCGAACACATATTTCTATTAACAGCTCTAAGTAAGACTGTCATGCCTTCCAGATCACGTATCTCTAAATCTATCCCGGCGTCGATTATGGAGTTGATCACACCAGTATCGATACCGATATTTATGTTGTGTAAACAGGTCTCGCCAAGCTTGTTTTGGATATTGAGATTAGGCTGAAAACTCAAAAGGGTAGTAATCAGTTCATTTACCCTTATTGAATGAGATCTACAAGCACGATGTAGTGGAGAATCTCCTTCTGTATCTTGAGCGTTAATATCAGCGCCATGGCTGACAAGCAATTGGATATGCTCGGCTGTGTTACCCACTACACTAAGCGAAATATCAGCTTCAAATGAAACAATGCAGAGGCTCTCTGAAGAATATCTTCGTTCATTGGCTTTCGAGTTACAAAAGCAATGATAGAATGACAAACCGAGTGAAAATGATGGAAAAGAAGCTCGCGTTGTCAAGATTAGGCATGGCAAATTAAAGAGTAATCGAAGACCAAAGCACATTGCGCCAAGAGCAAAGGGGAAGAAGGAACTTTGACGTACCAATGTAAAGGCGTGAACCCATTTGAAATTTGAGCTTGGTTAGGATTTGCTCCGAAGGCTAAAAGTTGTTTCGCAACGTTAGTCGATGGCAAAGCTGCGCAAGCTCGGTGAAGTAACGTTTCACCGTTGGAGCTCATAGCGCACTGTGATGGGTATAGTCAGTAATTACTTCAAATGATATAGCGCAAATGATCAAAGCTCGAGACGTGTCCGGAGTTAGAGAGTATACATTGAAATAGAACAGTAAAATGGAAAAAGCGGGCAGGAGTACAAGAACAAATGGTCCTTACTGGATTAGCACCAGCCGAGAGCAAAAGTTTCATGAAGTTTTGACAAAATTTGTCAACGTCAGTCATTGGTGTAAGTCTGGCAGTCACCACTGTAAGTAGCAGAGGGGTGTAGCCATTATCATCTCTGGCCTCAAGATCAGCGCCCGCCAATAAGAGCATATCCAAGATTTCCTTCGCAGCAGCTTGCTCTTCTTCTGCCACCGCAGCAATAGCAAGATTATGGAGCGGGGTTCTGCCTTCCAATTTGAATGGGTTAACAAGAAGTTTGGTACGAGGAGCTGGAACATCGTTCTTAGATGTGCCTGGCAGACTTGCAATCGCTCCCTTTTCAAGTAATACCTTTACTGACTTTGGTTCGAGGGAGCTTGTCGCTACCATAAGTGCAGTTTGTCCTCCTATCTTGTTTATGTCGCCCTTCCCTAAGAGTGCTTTTGCATTTGGAGAAACATCCGTCCTTTCCAGAAGAGTAGACACTAGAGCATGATGTCCATGATAAGCTGATTGCAAGAGAGAGCGTTCAAGATCCTTCGTCCCGCAGTATGGTATCATCTCTATTACTGTTTCTAAATGTCCAGAATTACTGGCGAACATCAATGGATGATTAAAAGGATTTGATCGTGATATTTTACAACATCTGCCCACAGTATCTACGTCCTTCGTTTTAGGTGTGAGAGGGGAGACGCCTGCGAGAGGTCAGTAAAAGAGAATAAACGAGACACCAAGCACAGGTTAGTCGATAGTCCGAGCTAGCAGACCATCTATTGAAGCTTCGAATGTTTACAAGCCCTGAATATCGGAATATGAATTGGTGTTCATAATCGAGTTGCTTATTCGAAAATGATTCAAAAATCAAAGCTCTCCATTGAATCACATCGATGAACTGCAACCATGGGAATTAACGTACCAGCGCTAAGAAGGAGCTTAACCACTCCTGCATGGTTGTGAGAGGCTGCAACATGAAGGGGCTTCAACCCATAATATCCATCAATATTTGGCTGCGCACCAGCATCTAATAGTTTTTGGGCAACTCCGAAGTGACCGCCTTTAGCAGCCCAAAACAAAGGTGTATTCTCTGTACCGTCTAGGATGTCGAGATCTGCACCTTTTTCTACTAATCTTTGTGTCCAGCAGACTAGCCCAAAACCAGAAGCTATGTGAAGTTGGGATACATTTTCTAATGCTATACATGGATCAAAATTTCGCTGGAAATCATTCATACTGAAAGCTTTTCTCGACTTGCCGACCAATATGCACCAAGATTTGAATGCCTGATTTTCATGATTACAAAATTCTTCCAGTCTTTCGTAGAAACTTGGATCTTCATAGTCATATCTCTTGGCATGATAAGTCCATTTCGTTGCAGCATACTCCGCAAGTGGATACTGGATGAATAATTGACGAAAGTTAAACTCTTGTTGTTTGGAAAATCCCGCTACACGTCTTGGGGCTTTACTTCCACCACAAACTATACCATCTAACATGGAGTCTGCAGAAAATGCAACTCCTTGAAGCTGGCTGATACAAATAAGAGCGATCTCTCGGTGCGCATTTTTAGGATCGATGACAGGAAATTGAGGGAAGTCTAACGTGGTAGATGTAGTGCGACCAACGTCTAAAAGAAATTCTGTGAAAGAATGGTGCAAAATTTGAACAACTCCATCTTCCATGATTTCTAAAAGTGGACCACAAGCAGACCTGACAATATCTTTGCTGTCTTTGCCACTTCTTAAGACTTGGGGATTGTCTTCAATAGCTTTGCCAATTTCGATAAGGCGCATGGGTCGTGCCGATTGAGTAATCAGTCGTAGAATAATCACTTGAATATCCTGATGGATATTTGTTAGTAATGCATGATTCAAAAGTAGCCTATTATACATCTCCTCAAGGCCCACAGGCAATTTGGCAATCATTTCTGGTATTGAAGCCTCCTTGTAGTTTTTTTCTTTGATTGAATGTCCAATTTGATCAAGCATGAGGCGCGCGTACAAGAAAAGGCCTTGTGAGCGCTCGCAAACAGTCTTCTCGATGAAATAGCTCTCATCAATTCCACCCATTTCGAACTCCATCACGCGCTGTCGAACAAATACCGATATATCTCGTTTCACAAGTTCCTCCTCTAGGCTGACGTGGATAACTTGAGGGCTTTTTAAGGCTCGCTGAAGATATTCTTTTGGTCGACTAGTCAATAGCACTTTGACTTGCGCAGGCCTAAATGATCCCAAGACATTAAGTCGAGAAAGAAAATCCTCATCCATATCCATCTCATCCAACGCATCGGCAATACAATACACTCTTTCGAGCGACTTCAGGCCAGCTAACAAGTGTTTCCACAACTCTTCTGTGGATACACTTTCCTGACTCTGCTTGTTTTTCACATAGCCAAATAGATTCAATTGCAGTATTTCGCTGAAGGGCAAAAGTTGATACATCCAATCTTGCAGAAGACCGCGAGAAGTGCGGTTCGTTTCAATAATCTGTCTGAAAAAGAAGAAAAGAACGGGTACAGACTCATGCATCGAGAGGGATTGTACCATCGAGGCTGCAAGGACACTCTTCCCCGCACCCGGGACTGCCTTGATCCAGATAGACCCGTGATCAGCGGATGAATGCCACTGCTTAAATTGCGAGGTCTTTCTAATCCATTCGCCTGTTTCAGGGGACTTGGATGAGGCATGGCGATTGAACTCGCTGGACGAAGCTAGATAGTCAGTAGGATTCAACCACGCCCTTATCGCCGCGAGGTCTGGCTTCTCATCTGCAAGCATTTGCTTAACAATGTCGCCAGATTCAACCATCTCGAACTCATCAGAGCTCATCTCCGAGTCCATGGTGTGTACTTGTATCAGTTGAAGGTATTCGGCGATTATTATAAATGAAGATGGAATTTTGCATGAGAAATGAAAACAAGTAGTAGTGCTTATTTTCTCCAGGCAGCAACACGTGAATTGCGACACAGAAATATGCGAGATGACATGGCACCTACATGAGGGTTACATTCGTAAACGATCTTCAAGAATGAAATGATTTCCTGACATATATCGTCACTTATAAATCTTTTATCCGCTATTTTTTCCTGATTAAGACCTGACAATTTTCATGTTAGCAAAATGAGTCGCGCATATTAGTATATCCACGCCATAAATTCGAGTAGATAGTACGTACTCTCCAGGTTTGTTGAGCAACATGTTTTCTGAGATGAGATGTTATCTTAAGAAGAACTGGAATGTTGTTCATTTAGTTGTGAGTAATCTTCTTCTTCCGGGCCATTTTTCCACTGGATCTACGTGGAGCACCGGGTTGGATTACCAGGTATAAATTCTGAGACATCCATTTCGCTTACACATATCAAAGTTCAGGAGTTCAAAAAATCCAATCTAGGTCATTGCGATAGACGAATCTCATCAGAAAAATTGAGAGCCAATGTGAACACCCGCACTGGATTTCGAAGGTCTTCACCATGATCCATATTTTCATAGATAAGCTGAGGGAAAGAGTGACCCAGTTCATTTCTCTGTGCCCAAAGCTCCTTCCTTCTGTTTTAGGCTATAGAGCCACTAGTTTTAGGAAATTAGAAACTATCAAAAGATCTATCTCTGCACGATGTTGAGCATCAAGACTACATCAATTTAGGTAGAATCAACGGCATTGAAGAGCTTTATTCATCAGTAGAAATGAGGCTTCATGGATGAACCGCATAGTCAATTACTATTTTCCCTTTCAATTGACAGTCACTACTTTTCTTTATTTTCCGGATGATTTTTAAGACCATGCCAGTAACTCTCCGCGCAATCCCTCAAAATTATCTCGGGAGATCGATCTAAACGACTTTAGACGACTATGAATTGCTTGACAGAATGAAGGCAACTGCGGTTTAGAACTTGAATGTAGGTCAATGTGCAACTATTCGCACGCTGAATTGGGTAAATGCGGAGAGGGTTGTTGAATTGCATGATGAGCATTAACCAGAATCTGGATCAAGAGAACAAGAAACAACTAAACTCTACGATCTCGTTCCCAAGCTGGCTGAAAACTACCTCTCCGAGTGTATGGCGATCATAAAAAAGATGTGTCTTGTGGGCTTTTAGCAACGGAACGATTTTTAACAAGTCTTCTCTCTAGGCAGATGGGACACCATTCATAGCAGACTCGATTCTAAATATCCTCAACACAGCTCCGACGAATAAAGTTTATCCAGTCGATGAAAGAATAGCGCAACTATTACAAAGCGATCCTTTCGATGGCAGTGTTTCTCTGTCAAGCACCCTAACTTATCTACACATGCATGGAGAAATACAAAGACAATGGAATGTACCGTCGCATTCTCTATTCACAAGCAAACACCGTCGCTGCAGGTTGAAGATTTTGCATTACGACAAGCCCGCGAAGCAAAGCACACGCTCTCGCACGTCGAACTTTCTATATCCATTCTCCCTAATTATACAATACAAGTTCTTAGAGTAATTCAAGAAGATAGAATGTGCGATAATAGAAGGGTGGCAAATTTAGAGTCATACTGATGAGATGGACAACATGGGTAGAGAATAATTGAAATGATAGTAGACACAAATTAACATAGTACAGTACGAAAGCTCAAGTTTCAGGCATGGCGGAAAGAGCAAAAACATGTCAATAGTTAGTATTTCGGGGCACTGCCAACGAAATTTACAGGCTGGTTCCTATGTGGGTTTATTGCACATGTCGATATTCTACAGCAGGCACAAATCCTTTATGATGGACGAGGCTGAATCTCTAAATTTCTAAGGATAATGACAGAAATAGATATGGAGAAAAGCAACAGTATAATCATGAGGCTCTGTGGGCAGCAGCTTACAATCAAGAGTTCCTAGATCGGGCACTTTTCAGGGTAATCATACAATAAGATTTGCGGTGCATGTTGATCTGTCCTGCTTCTCCTCTCATAGACAGTATAGATCGAGATTCGTTATATCTCAAGATTGCGAAAACTCCGACTACAAATATTACTCCGATACCACCCGACGATCCTAGCAGGAAGCAAAGTTTTTGCTTGAAAACATGCGACTAATGTTTTCCAAGTGTTATTACAGAATTGCGTAAGTATCTTACCGTGAAATATCTATGACAAGCTTCGTTTTCCTTCCAGTCAACTAAGATCCATTAAAGTTCAACAAAACTTAAAGACTCATTCGGAGTGTCAAAGAACCTTGACTTTGCGTTATCAAGGTTGCGTTCTCATTCGGCTAAGTCGTACAATGAGGATCCCTTAAAGTATCTTTACCTATTTCATTGCTGTGGTCTCTAAGTATCGCCTCTAAAGTAAAAGTCACTCAAACTTCTTGAGTATCACAGCAGATGCAAAGTCCATGACAAAAGATCGGCAATATAATTTGGCTAATAAAAGCAATGAACGTATTGCAGCTGCAAACTGTCTTAGCTTTTGGTGTTCCCAAGTAGACCGGGTCAAACCTTTTTGATGGTACATGCAAGCTGTTCGTGGAAGTAAATGTAAAGCGTTTTCTGTCAGAATATACTGTATTAGTCATACGTCGACCGCTTCGACAAGTCGACAGTGATCAGTAGCCAAGTGACGTGCCGCCTACGCTTACGGAGTTGTTGCTACTTGCCGACCTCTTGAGCTCACACCATAATCAGACATGAAAACATTCGTCACTGAAATAGGCAAATGGAGACGTGGGAGGTGACTGGGATCGACTGGACACCCAGGTGTCGATGGAGAAATCACTTGAAGATTCCCAGAGAGATCTGCGTAAGATTTGATTTCAATTGATAATGGAACAAACAAGATGTCAAACCAAGTGTGAGTTTCGTGGTTCCGGCGCGGTTGATGCGAAATCTTTGAGGGAATGATGGTTCCGGATCCTCACATTCACTTGTGGTAAATCAAAACCTGCGCTAATACGAGGACAATCAGATTCGTTTTTATCCAAGCCTTGCGACACTATTAGACCATCAACTTACGTCATGTTGGAGGTCCAACCTCAATTCCTTTGTGTCATAATACAATACTGGTGAGTGATATACTGTATTGAGGTTAGAACGAGGGCTTAACGGCGTGAAACCGTGAAGCAGCAAGCGCCGGTCACCTTCCGTGTTTAGAACCAAAATGTAAGATCTGAACTTTAAAAATAAATCAACGATGCTAAGGAAGAGATCTAAAACGATAGCGGAGTATTAAAATGGCAAAATAATAGCGAGGATACTAGCCATCAGGAGAAGTAGATATTTTCTGCCTCGAGTGGATCTCTAGCGTATCATTTGTTCGAGGCCATTGCGCTAGAATCTCGTTTAGAAATCAACTACGCCGATTCCAAATGAACTACCTCTTTGTTCCATACCCTACCTCATTCTTCAACAAGCTTGGCTTTGGAATTAACTGACCAATTGCCCAAATACGCCTCGTCCTGATTAGATAAGGTCATTTGTAAATTAACTGGCCCATTCACAAAGATTTTTCGTACCTCATTGTAGCAATACTATAAATAAATCAAGGTTTACAAGGAATTAAAACCTCTGCAGATTCCGAGGTTGAAATGAGGCTGGGGCCTACAATGAGGTCTATATACTATTCTATTTACCAATGAACTAATACATTAACCGTATTATTTTTATGGGAATTTGGTTCATTTGTGGATATCCTCACTCTTTCTAATTTTGGTATCAACCAGCCCATTTTCGCAACGCAGTATATTTTGGAATGAGCTAGCTTGATTCGGAATATCAGTGTTGACAGCGGTCAGGAACACATTTTAACATGAATGCAGACAGTCATGACTCGCTCTCCATTCGACCCGAACCGTCATCGAAGTGTTCATATTCATGTTCCCAACACGTCATGAGAAAAATGTAAGTGTTTTATACTAGCAAATTATGTAGTATCTCGTTGAGATACCTAATGTAGCCTACCCATCACTGGTAGATGACATTATGATTCTATCCTGAAGCCGATACTTTGGTTTCTTCTCAAAACGGGTGAGAGCGTAATCCATTCAAGTACCTTGGATGGCGTAACTTCTATACCACTGAAGTTCCAGTAGCTTGAAATCCCGGCATCGGAAAGCGAGGTGAAGTGAAGAATTACGCTGCCAATTACCATCATATTGGTATTAGTCAAGTAACTGTCGGAAATGTAGGACGAAATGCAGGTATTGTAGGGATAATAAGGTTCATGTAGCATGAATTTGAAGAATATCAATGCCGCTGTAGTATACCCAATTGCCACTAGCTTGCTACTAACACATTCAATGCCAATATATACCGCACTGCACGGCACCTGCGAGAAACCCACCCATCATCCAATACCCCACCGATGTGTAGAACTCACACAAAGATCATCAATCCATATTTGATCCCCATGCAGGGAATGTATATATGATTAAAGCAAGTGAAGTCTTAGTTCCGAAGCATTTGTGATGAATGAACAACGCAATAGATGATACCGCGGACTTGAAAGCTTGGTAACCGGTTGAACCTCCGTTTATGATCTGAGACAGAGAAACTCTAGTGAAAGAATACGATGCTATATCGTAATGAATACATGAGCGGACTTCGCTCTCTTTTCAATCCATCATCTGAATCAAATTCGGCTTACAAGACAAGACTGTCAACTTTTACAGCCGCTCCAGCCTTCAAAATTCCTACACCTAGATATATTGTAAGAGTAAGCTCTATCATGTGATGTGATGTGATGAAATGTGATATGCTCACTGAATGCTTACTGTAAACCTATCCAATACCCACCGCTCGCGCAGGGTAGCTACACGCCGTAGCAATGAAACGAAATTACATGTACCCATGTACAAATTCAGTTCCTCGTAGCTCATGTTTACCTCTTCCACTCAATGGTACTCTCGTTCCATCCGGTATTCGAACGCGCATTCGCACTGTTTACTCTTTTAAATCAACCAAGTCAGTCTCACATATTTCAAATTAAACCTTAAATTGATGTAAAGTACGAGTCATCAGATTTCAAATATGATATAATATAATAGAACATCTAATCGCTCGTATTGTGTCTTTGTTGCTTGCTTTGTTTGTGTCATATCTCAGTACATTTCTAGTCTTCAACGACCCCTCCTTCTAGACCATTCTCAGTCTTACATAACCGAGGGAAAGGAAAAATGCAAACATAAGGCACATGAAAAATCCCTTGAACACAGCGTGGCAATTAGACCCGAACAACCCTGTTAACCCAACCAAAGTGACCGACCGTTGATAATTCCATCCCATGATCGGATTTTCACTCCACTCTTTCTGCATTTAGTTAAGTTGACAAATTGTAGAAATGTGAGATATCATATTTAGGGTACCCTGTTGATCGGTTCAATGTCCGAGACCGTTTTGATCGGTGGGCCGTAAATGCACCATCATGCCGACTTGCTTCGAATCCGAGGGCTGTGTTTGCATGAATTGTGTTGTAATCTTTGTCAATCGGGTCATAAGATGAACATGGACACCGGATTGTGGTTTGATGTGTAAGCATCCTTCGTCTACTTTACTATTTGTAAAGGAACGAATAGATTTCCTTACCCGGCTCCATATTTCAACATCGGTATTTCAATCCCATCTTTCCCTTCTATTTTTGAACTCGCCGGCGTATACCCAAAAATATCCCAGCCTGCCAGCCAAGCACTCGCTCGCCTCTTCCCCTCCCGCGATTAATTCCCGTCCGCCATGGAGGTATGTCGATGCAACAATAGCCAGCATGCTTCGCATGCCTTCCACTTGCCAAATACAGTAGCTTGCAGCTTCACTCCTAGCTCATACAGTAGTATAAAGCAAAAGAGTCGGTCCCTAACCAGGTATGCGAATAGAGTCCAATGTAAGAGGACTTTATTAATATCCTCGCAGTCAGATGACGAGATTACTTACCAACATATGCACACATGTTTAAATGGCAACATGTATGGTACCTAGCCGCAAATATTGTGGTGGAAACCTGTAGCATGTACTTCGTATACCATTTAATCTTCATGGTTCTGCAATATACACAATGTCGACTCATACATACATGATACATCGCTTAGATTGGCCGCCAACACGCCGATCTAAGGTATTGAAAAATGCAGTTCATTTGTTTAGCTGCTGAGGAGAAAGGAGGCTAGTGAATGACTGAAATAGATAATCATCCAAATAACGACGAGTAGATTGTCAAAACCGAGCTGTGAATCGGTGTGTGGACGCGGAGTTTGAAATACTCCCGTAAATATTCGAACCCCACAAAGCCACAAGGCAGGTCAATGCCCGTACCAATGCTTACCCATGTATCATCGCCCAAAATGCTTGGATCCAATAAATATAGCCGAGAGAGCCGAAAGGGATAAAAGATATATCGTTGTAGCACTCAGATTTGCAGAAACAAATAGTCTTTCCCGTGATATTCATTTTGTTTGGGCTTGAAAATTGCAAAAGAGCGCATGGACCTGTAGTGCTTATTATTTGTACACAAATCTTTACTAGTACAGTAGCATTACGTATTGGTCGTAGGGCTTGTGCTGCAGGACTGAGGCGTAAGAATCAAGCTGGTGTAGCAAGAAAGAGAGAGAGCACGGAGTGTTGTACCTAACTAGGTAGCCTCGGCGAATATCTGTGTTCCTCCTTCAAGGAACGGGCTGCTCCAACTCCAAGCGTGTAAATCATTTCGGAAAATACTTTGATATAAATGAAATACCGGATTGTTTTGAATTAGATTTAGATTGAAATACTGTATGATATACAAAAATATTTCAGCGGTGTGCAAGCAGACACGTTTTTTGACCCCTCACTTCATCGGACGGAGAATTCCAATCAGTAACCTTGCTGCCTTCCAACTTTCCCATCGCTGCTGTCCGTCAAAGACAGGGAAATCCTTGGCGTGATTCAATGTATCTTTAGATGATGCGTCCATTTCTTATCCCATCTCGAATGGTTCAAAAGATTTTGGTTGAGCCTTCCAAAAGGGGAGGATGTAATCAGGTTTTCTTCATGAAAAATAGTCGTCGTACAGAAAACAATTGTTTTAACGATTTATTCGAGATAACACCATACAACAGTAAGACCTTTTGGTTGGATTAAGCATGTTATTAATACACGATGTAACTGAATTAGTTTCTGCTCGGCCCGCTGCAGGACGGTTTTCGCCTTTTCTCACTAGGTGCACTCATCGTATGCCCCATAATCTAGGCCTAGCTCAGGAGTACCTACCTAGTCAAACAAACCTTTTGTTATTTATGTATTGATGCATCGGCAATTAGCTCTATTCCGATTCCTGTTTATATCTATTAATATTAGCCTCAGTTATTTTATTTATTGTCCTACACAGAGGTAGCTTCCCAGTGCCATTCAGCTGGCAACTAGTTTTTAAACTATTCGGCATGGTTACCCCAGTGCAGCCCTTGCCGATCCTTCAGCTACTCACGTACGTACGGAGGAGAACAATCTGTTTTGTTTCTGAGCATGCTTTCAGAGACCCAAAACCTCTAATTAATGAGTATTTTTTCCCTTAGTTTCATGATAAAGGACGATATGTGAGGATAGAGCTAGACTAGGTAGATCTGCTACATCATTTATCCAGCAAACCTCAAGCTTCGTAGCAAAAGGTGTGGGAGTAAGGGCGTGAATCATCGACCTTCTTGCATAACCTCCGTACATATAGGCAAAATTACCTTTCATTGTAGGAAACTTATATGGCTGGATGAAGAGAAAACCGCAATCATCAATAAGTGCAGGAACGGCACAGCTTAGTCTGACATTTTTTTCGCACATTATCCTCGTAAAAAAAACATAATTGATCCATAACAAATAATCGATTTTTTTTATTCGTGGCCTGCAAACACTAGCATGATCCATGTGAGTATGCAATGTGAGGGGTGTCCTCGTTCCGCGCCGCTTTCGCGGGCGGGAATGCACCATATTTGCAGTTTTAGAAACAAGACTAGCGGGTGCCCGCATGAACAGAAAGTAATGTGACCTTCAGATGTAGTTAGCGGTGAAGCGGTCAAGCCAATGAGTACTAATAGATGGGGTAAGAGGGGGTCAGAAGAGTACGCAGTCAAGAATCAAGAACGACAAGAATAAAAAAAGCGCTTTGATGGTCAATGCAAGATGCGTTGTCGATAGTGGGGTGCCTCGTGCGAGAGGCACAGGATGAATCACAATGATAGATTTTTGGTTTGTTGATGACTTGATAGATGCTGGTAGGAGTGGTACTGTGGCAGCGCAGCCCCCTAGTACGGAACAGAGATAAGGTAATCATCGTGGTCTCTATGTCGTAATTGGACAGGTGGAATATCAGGAAGGAGGGAAGTCATCAGATGTGGAGATTGATGAAGAATGGACACCACATATTTTTCGGCAAGTTTCAAGGATTTCCCATTGTTCCTTCGTTGCTAGTGTCCCGAATGTATGGTCACCCTTGGCCTATTCGGGGGTTGAGCCGACTTTTGCTTTCCGTTGTTGCCGGTATGCTCCAAGAAGGTCAGCCCGAATGCTCACAACTTGGCATTACTGTGTCATCATGTTTTTGGCTGACAATGCGTTGATTATGTGGCTTTAGTAATATTCAAGCTCTCGTCTGATGTTGTTACCTGAGTGGATCAATTCAGGCCTCTCAAGAGAATGGGTTTTTTTCTCCGCATTAAATTTCCAAAATAAATCATTTACCATGTGTTATTCCCACAAAATTCATGTAATTAATATGTTTAACTTCGCCGACCTATATTTAAAATAAAATAAAACCACAATAAACATTCCCAGTGGAAACACTAATAATTGTCTCAGTCACATCCAGGAATGCTTGATAGAACAATTGAGAGATCTCGCTTGGAATATCTTTAGAATTTTCGAGGAACAAATAGAAGAAACAAAATATTTTCCATTTTCCCCTTTTCTCTTTTCATCGTCAACAGCGGCTATTTTTTTCCATAAGAATCTGATTCAAAAATCCCATGAACCAGGGGTTTGGGTGATCACATCTCGGGTCGTTCCATACGTAGGAAGCCGACCCGGGGCTGAAAAGAGTCTTTTTCTACCACACACATTGACCACACCACCATAATTTTAATTGATCGTTACACTACAATGGGGTCCCTACATAGTAATGGAATGGTAAGCTCACCCCCCGATATTTGTTGTCTGTCCATGTTGTTTTGTTGGCACAATGTTGATCTTCGATTTTCTCTGTCGATGAAACCTTAAGCACAGCCTAATTTGAGGGATTCATTTATTCCAATCACACACATACTCGAAATACGAATAATGTCGGACACCTTTCTTCTCGTTCTTGATTACTCTACTTTCCCTCTTCGTTTTATTTTCTTTTTTCATTTCGGAGGATTACATGAGGAGCCCTCTTATTTATTTGGACGTTGGAATTTGGATAGGACCCCTTCATCTCGCGTACGGTAAGCTAAAATACGGGATTCCCGTCTTCCCGCAATAGGCGATCTTTCGTCTGCATGAGCTTAAGTCAGAAACTACTGTAGGCTTCTGTATAAGTATTGTTACATCTTCATTTTAATACATATTCACGGGAAGGTTAGAAGTTACGAGGGTGTCAAGTCATATAGGTGAAGGTAAAGTGGGAGGATAACAATATAGAGTAGATTAAGGCTCAAAAAATGACATCAGATAAATAAAACCCTAGGCAGTGTATTATTCGTCACGAGTACAGAGCATGCAATAATAATCCTGCAGATGTACGAACTGGACGGCCCGTCCAGTTTGACAACGGGAATGTGGGAATGGTGGCAGTGTGGCATGATCTTGCTGCTTGGTGGTAACGATCTCGTCTGTTGTAGCCATAGACTAATTATGTTGTGTTTCAATAGCAAAGGAGAATGCCACGTTTTTAATTGTTGGAATTTTCATCAGCGCTTCGAAGATAATCTAATTAAGATGAGAATTTTCCCTTTAACCACGAGGCCTGGAAGCGCGTAAGTCTAGACTTAGACCAAATGAGGGCGCGCGCGTGTCTAGACGTTGAAAACGGCCCTTGGCTCCCGTTCCCTCGAGGCATGTGGGCTGGGACCTGGTCGCTGCAGGAAATAATAGGAATATTGTGAAGCATGAATTTGTGGAGAGAATGATGCAGTCCCTAGAAAATGCCATCATACCATTTTAACCGAAGATATGCACACCTATTCTTTTCGACTCAAAGGCAAATTTCTGGTTTTTCTCCAATCAGTGTGATGACCTATAAAAAAAGTGTTAGTCCGGAATGTATTCCCTTTCGCACAACTTCCCTCCTCTCACCCAATCAAATATATTCTCAATGGTTTACGCGGTGTTCAAACCCTTGTACATGGTTTGATCGCACCCACGCCACGCTCCATCCCGTTCTGTCAAACTAACTCCAACGTTGTGAAAAGAACGTTCGGTCGATTCTACCGAGTCGTACACGCTGGTTTGCTTGCCACAAAGATCGAGCTAAAAGGCTGAGTTCGTGTTGCTGCGGATGCTTCAGCGGGTACGCCTTCAATATACCCTTGCATCTCCAACTTTTCCAGTACCCCAGCAGTGCAGGTGGAAGAAACGCCTTATTGACAGGGTTATTGGTTCGATCCAAGGGTATTCCGAAATCTCTTCAAGGATATCAAGCCGTCATGCTACCAGGGTCATCAGTTTGGGTCGTGTGCTAGCAAAACCAACAAGCAAGTAAAATCAGCCACCATTTTTCCAACGAATTCTTTCAACCAAATAACCCCCGAAAAATTAAAAATCAAAGTAAAAGAATGAAAAATGCGTCCAAGGTATGGGCTGTTTGGGAAGGGAAACGCGAATAAGAAGGAAAGAAACGAGGTTTGGTTCGGAGATTTGATTTGACAAAAACGGTGTTCCCGTCTCTCAGTCAAGAATCAATTGCCAATAACTGCATCAACATTGCAAGATCTCTATAACCACCGATTCTAAGAACAACCGATTTGCAACAGGCCGATTCTAAGAACAGGTTGTATATCCACTTTACTAAATCATCCTTTCTCCATTCCCACGTTTCCCCGAGCAATCCACATACTATCCGGGACCATCCCATCCATGCCTTTCTCACTCCCTTTTCCGCCCCTCCCTGAACTCTTTTAATGATCCTAGTTTCTTACTACCCATCAATCCATCCACAGGTTAATCTGAGACCCATTAGGATTGGTCGCCGCCTGAAGGAAGTGAACTTATTACTGGAAAGTCCCGAGTTCAAAAATATGTAACTTGGCTTGGAGCTGTGTATCGCAACATCGCCCTATCGATATTGTTATTTAAAGCCGAGGGCTAAACAAACCACACCGCACAGCCTGAAGGACAGCGCAACAGGAAAAGAACACAACAAATGATAGCGTTTTAACAGTCTTTCTCGCCCATTGCATCAAATAGGAACATATTTCATTTCTCTTAAAGTGGAATTGAGCAATTTCGGTGGTTGTTTGTTTTTGCGCTTGCGATAATCTTCTTACAACAAAAACATTCACTTACGAGGACGACGATAAAAGCCACGCAATAATACCCCAGATTTGAATTTTCGGAACCTTGGATTGAACTTTAAGACGGACTACCACCTTGTTTGATACGTTTTTGGAATTCACCTCGGCACAGGAGGAATTTATCTGAGGCTCCATTGCTTACCTCGAGATTGAGGCTTTGCTGACTGGACGGCAAGGCAAGGCAAGGCAAGGAAGACCAGACAACACGGCAAGGAACTACAAAGAAAGGGTGCAGCAGACTGGCACCGCAGCGGCATCGATATTGGTTGCTTTGGTATCTAATTGGAGCGTGTGGAGGATAATTTATTTCACACCAAGTAAACTAAGGAAGAAGGTTGGAAGGAAAGGGAAAGGAAGTAGGCAAGACAAGGCTTCCTTGGATATTCCCCCAAATTTGTAAGAACACCTTTCGATATTGAACTTTTTCCCGGACCTCTCGAGCAGCATTATCGTCGATCATCAATTTGTCTTTCTCGGAATCTTGCTCTAGATTTATTTTTCACACATTTCCACGGTTCACACTTATAGTCCCTACCCAATCATATATGGTACTACCATTCCTCCCTTTTACTTTATCTACCATTTCAAGGAAGTGGCCGTAATTTTTTTTACACTAAATCACCAGTTCTTCCCCCTAGTCTTCCTCTCAATCCCTTTACAAATACTCCCATTCTGCCTTAGGGAACTACCTAGTTTTGTCTTATCCGAATCTAGCTACTAGACTGAAGTCAATCATTCCACAGCTCCGCTATCTTTTTTTTTTACTTCACACGTGTATCGTTCATTTTCAATAAACGTAAACTATCTTTTGAGCCGAGCTAGTTTGAATACAGCATACTCAAAACCAGTTGCGTTCTTTTCCAATTTCATGACGCATCATATGATGGTTTTGAGAAGGTGTTGGCTCATCACTTTTGTCGCATATTAGTAATTTCCGGCGCATCAAAAGCTCCAAAACTCTAAATTGTCACAACCAAGTGTCCCCATCCGATATGTTTTCTGCCAACGATAACTACTTAGCATCTCTCTTTTACATGCCTTGTGCAGTGGGTTGCAGTACCGATAACTTTCATCATTTCTACATAACTCAACAGACCCGTCCTTTACTAAGCAGCAGCACTAGGAGATCGGCCTTTCCCCATCCGGATTCGTGTTATCGTGTCGATGTTAGCTTTTGACTCAGGACGTCCGGAACTCAATTGTCAAACCGAAAGTTTCGTCTAGGCCCTTTGAATACTGCTCACATAACAACCCGTCGACATAAAGTCGAGGGATTTGGAAAGCAAGGAAGTGCAAGCAAGCGCGATAGTCTATAATCCACTTTAGCATTACAGAAACTAGCCAAGTCTCCTTCGGATAGCTAGTTCAACCTAGGAACACATCAATCACGCACCATCTAGCAAGGCACCATCTCCACCAAAGTCTTGGTATCCATAATATTAAAAAAAAACAATCAACCGATACACCCACCATATTAGGGTATATTTTCTGCTGCATTGAACTGCCGAAGCTAGAATCGGGTTAATTCATTTCACAAAGTACACTTCTCTGGAGGCAAGATATTGAAACAAGCTGATTCAAAGCCGTCTTTAAGGCCTGTTTCAGTCTAGTAACTTACTCAATCTTTGAAAAGCTGGAATGTGACTTGCGAAGCAGGTCATTAAATTCTTCCTCGGGGATTATTGAAAGTACATCTACATAGTTCTAATAGTGGGGCTCTCTACAAAACGATCGCAGCGGAAGCATCCAAGGCACTTTAAACTTCCTCAATACCCTCAATAGTGATCAATTGACCAGTGAAAGCGGCGACTGACAGTTTGGTTTTTGAGTTGTGCTGGCCCCTTCCAAGTGCTTGCTCCTTCCAAGCATAGCTTTGCCTTTCACCAAGCGCCAAGTACTAAACACCGGACACCAAACACCGTAGCGTGCACACCAATAGTTGAAGAACCACAGTTCCAACATCAGATCACCATCAAATTTACCTCTGAATTGCATCAAGGCGCAACTTGAAATTCACAGCGTCATTATTCATCACCCACGATCATATTTTGCTTTTGCCACACAAATATATCATCATCGATTCTCCAACCCTAACTGAGTCGAGTCATACCTTCTTATTCACGGCACAGGGGTTTCATCCGACTCTGGCTCTGTGTCCCTCGTATACCTCACCTCATAATTATTATTATCATCATCATCATTATTCTACGCGTTAGAATCATAAATTCACATTTGCTGGACGGGAGAACAGCAAGCACACGTGATACACCCACGGGTCCTCCCACGCGAAATCTGGGCCACAGACATCAGCAAGTACACTCACTGTTCGAGCCAGCCCCGCACACCCCTCCTTTCAGAGTAGAAACCGTCGAATACCGGTAAATCCCTTGATTACAGGGAGATCAAATTTCAGGATCCCAGTTCATAAAAGTTCTGGTAAAACAAACCGACATCAGCACCAAAAGTCCTTGAACGAGTCAATCCACATTAAAGGGACAAAACATACTCGAAGGAATTTTCAAATTACCATTTCTAGTTCCAGGTTTAACCTATAACATATCCGTATCTCTTCATTATCCTTGGAAGAGCGACTCTTACTCGAGTATAGAACTGAATATTACTTGATAGTTGGTCAAGTTAAATACAACGCTATATCTTTTTTATCCCCTTGGAAGTACCATGAAGCACTAAATCAACATCTTTCGATATCGGAGTTTGCTTAAATTATTTAGATTATTTAAGTTGTCACCTAGGTTCTTCCCGATCGTATACTATTACTAAAGATAGAGTTTCTAGCCTAAGCGATCTTAGGTATTGCGGGTATTGAGATAGTCCCATTGGTATCCTTGGTAAACTATCGCACGACTGAGATAACTACCAGGTACTTGAAAAAGTAAGTGAGTTCAAAATAGGTAATCTGACAGTCCGCTCATTGATCACTGACCTTCATAGACTAGCTCCCTCTTCAACTATCAGAAATCAGACATCAGCCATCAGCCATCAGCTATTAGCCATTACTCATTAGCCATTAAAGACAACTCGAAAATCCAGTACGCTCTACATCAATACAAATATCAAGGAGTCCTCCCCTGCTCTTCTTTTTATTCTGAACCACTTTGCTTCCCGAACTACACAACCACTCAAACAGCCAACCGGCCAAATTTCTTTCCCCTTTTAATCATAATAATCTTAATTGACTTCAATTCTTTACAACCAAGCAACAATTTGCAGCTGGTCTGTCGCATCAATTAGATTAAATTGTTCAGAGGACATTACCATATACTTTCTTGACATCTCCCCTTCAATTCATCATCAAGAATTACATTAACCGTTATCCAAAATGAATAACCGCCCTCCAGGTGATAGGCCGGACTATGGCTATTACCCGCCTATACAACCTTCCCCAAGTAGTACACCATACTATTCTTCAAGTTCTGCAGCTCTCGAGCGCCCACGTCTATCACACACAGGTACTACATCGGCTATGATCCAGCAGCAGCAAGCTGCATATCAAGGGGTTCTTCCCGACCATTCAATCATAGCACCAAACCCCAGATCTTATCCTCCCTCGTCTCCCGCACTTCGGGATAATTCGGCATCGCACCCCTCATCAAGTAATGGATCGCCATATGAGAATCATATCTGCCAAAGCGCTCCACTTCACCGCATGTCCCATCGTGCAAGCCACGAACCGCAGCATCCTGCTGATAATCGAAGGGAGCCATCTGACCCATACCATCGAACGCGTTTCCATACATCGCCAAGTATGGAGTATCACCAACAAAGTAGTTGGATCCAAGGAACCCAACCATCCAACGGCTACACAGAACTCTATCCAACCCAGTCAAACAATGGACCGCAATATTCTGGACAATCAATGGCTACCTCTCAGCATGGCAGATCCCCCCCAACTGCCTACGATGCACCTCCTCCCTATGATTATCATGATCGTAGAGGTTATACGCAAGAGCCACGTCCTTCTCCGCAGCCATTGGCCTTCAGACAGAGCGCTCCTAGACAAAGGACCGCAATTGCATGCAAATACTGCAGAAGACGTAAGGTGAGATTCATTCATTTTTATTCTCTCTAAAAAATTGCTTGGTTCAAAAATCATGATTCACAACAAGACCAATCGGCAGTACTAATATTATAAGCAGATTCGGTGCACGGGTTTCAATGCAGACGGTTCCTCAGGAAAATGTAGTAACTGTATTCGCTTCAGACAGGATTGCATTTTTACTCCTGTATCTTCAGCGCAGGCATTTGTACCACTTCAGGCCCTTTACGCAGCGAAAGGTGGAGCTGTTGGCCCGGATCAACAGGTTTATGGTGCTCATGGTCAACCCATGCCAAGGGAATTTTTGGAGCGATCCCCTCCTACATCGAATGAGATGTTTGCCCTACCACAATCAACGTTCAACCCGTCCATACCACAGTCTCCTCAACGGATGTCTCGACCACATCATCCACTTCATTTGGCTCCTTTAAACAGATCGCCACCTAATCAGGATGCCACTACCTTGCCCTCTCCAACGGACTCATTGGGTTCTCAGAAACGTAAGCGCGAAGCAGATGAGCAACACTATCCCAGATTACCACCATCTTTTCCAGACCAATTCGCCGAACGCCAACGAGAAGTAAACATTCCATCACTCTCGACAGCCCTTCGAAGTGAAGAATATCGTTCCTCATTTTCGCCACCAGCTCTCCGCCAACATTTTGGATATCAGCAAGGAGAAAACACCATGGTACACCGACCCGCGGAAGAAAGCCGACAATTGCCCGCTTTATACCCATATGAAGGACAACGAAACTCTCTTTCCCCAAATGGTTCAGCTTCATCATTTCAATCCCAGAACCCATATGGTCATTATCCATCCATGCAATTATCCCCTCACCGATCCGAGCCCTCTCAATTGCACCAAGGGCCTCCTCTTCGAACAAGCATTAGTCCTAGATCCTCGCATCCAATGGCAATATCAAATGTCATAGCACAAGACAATGAAGAATCTAGGGAACGGCAAAGAAACATTGACCATACTATGCTGGAAAGGATGACACGTTCAGGAGGGACACTCAAGAAGCCTTAAGAATTCACTTGTGAATTCGAGATGGATTCGGGTATAGCGAATTTTTCTTTGTCCATATCAGCTTTTCTGTACACTGGTTTTTCAACGTGCCAATTGTAATTCAGAAACTGACCGATCAATCGATGTTGTACATTTGATCCGGAGTTTTTGCCAAAATTGATGGCTTTTCATACTCCCTAATTTCCTTTTTTAATTCACTTTGATTTTTACTTTTTCTTTTCCTTTTCCTCTATAATTGTATGCAACGACAAAATTAAGCTCCCAGGATTGGATCCAATACGAAACGACAAAGGCTCTTGCAGTCTATATACGAAATTAAGAATTGCATGAACAAGGAACCTCATATTAGTGGGGACATTTATCTAAAAGGCAGGCTGGGCCGAGGATTGGAGTTGTTTGTATGTTTCATAAAAAAATTCTTTAGAAAGGGATAGGCTTGCCTCGCGGCACTGGCATTGCTATTCATTCATGATGTTTGTTTGTTTGTTTGTTTGTTTCCTTTTCTTTTCTTTTCTTTTCTTTTCTTTTCTTTTCTTTTCTTTTCTTTTCTTTTCTTTTCTTTTCTTTTCTTTTCTTTTCTTTTCTTTTCTTTTCTTTTCTTTTCTTTTCTTTTCTTTTCTTTTCTTTTCTTTTCTTCTCTGTTGGAGATCATCGAGAAAATAGGGGCTTTGGCGGGACTCTTTTGGATTGATATGATCTCCTCCTTCAATTATGTACTTAATCCTTACTTCTAAAACAGTGTATTCATTAGTCTAGACTAGAAACTCTGTAATAAAAAGTTTTTTCGATACTGGTCTTTTTGGGGAGTTTTTAAATTTGTGAAGTGATGAGTCACGGGGGTAGTAACTTTTGATCATTATGAGATTACTTTGAAAACTTGAATTTTTTATATTCTTGAAGTTTGTTATGTATTAGAATCTTGTATAAAATTATTAATTAAGATTAGGTATCATTGATTTGGTATTTTTAATAGATGTGAGAGGTAGAATTTGTAATACGAGAATAATAGGGTTTATAATAAAAGAAGAAAATCTATATAGAATAATGAATTGATGAAGTAAAATCTATAGTGAGAGGGTAGAATCTGTAGTAGGAGAATGGTGTGTATAATAGGAGGATAGAATCTACTCATTGTAGAGTGAATTCTAAGAAGTATAGAGTTAGGGAAGTATGCAAGTATGGTATATTTAGTTCGAGGGGTATGGGAGTAATTCATTTCATCTGGGTATTTAACAAGTCTCAGCAGACGAATTAAGAATTTCATTAGTTTATTGATTACTCTATATATATGCTTGGGAATGCCACCTGATATGTAGTTATCCTTTACTAGATACCTAGAAACATTCATTACTTCAAATACCTAGGTAGCTAACATCAGTAAACCTAATTTGCAGTCTAAGAGGGATTGATAAGTACATAATTATAATGAATATATTCTACAACTGCTTCTTCCTTCCCACAGCTAGGATATTACAATCCAATCAAATAGGGAAACTTTAATCAATAATAAAGTATAGAATAGAACAATCCTCACTAAATTCCATAGACATAGAGCTCTTCACCATCTTGTAAAGAATTTTCCGGATCGAAAAATACCCTTACACAGAAATATACAAAGAGAAGCGTAGCAATTTCTTGGAATCAGAATCAGTATCACCATGAAAATCGAACCCGTGATAATTACAGTGTTAATATAGAGTATATAATCACCTCATATTTTCTTTGAACCATTATGAAATGCCAATTATGAGGATATTGCGAACCTTCTGTCCCTCACCAGCTCCAAATCGTTAGAGCATACTCCACGAGATTCGCTGCAATTTCATCGCTCGGGTTTGCCTTTGTATGCGTATGATAAGCATGAGCGGCATACGATGTTCAAGGCAATACTTTCTATAGCGCAGAAATTACAAAGGCTAGTTAGTTAAAAGATACTATTTACCGAGCAACGATAGGATACTAGAGGTGAAAATACCCATCCGTAAGTGATATATATAACCTTACCATTATAAGATATCATCTTTATTATTGACTACGTATACAGGCTAATTAACAATATAATTATACAGTCTTACAGTTATCCATACTGGCAGAGTATCAAAATCAACATCTCAAAAAGGTAAGGAAGATCTTATTAACGTCTTGAAATTATAAAGAAAGCTACTGTGGTTCCTCCTCGGCAGAGCGGAAGGATGGGGAGAAGTTATTGGTTTAATACTCTTTTACATTCATGGTGGTCTTCGGGTTCTCATTATTGGTATGGCGTTTGATTTCTATGTTATAGGATCTTTCAAAAAGTACTTATTATATATCTATCGAGATTTGAAATTCTTAGGCTTGGTACCTTTCCGCTGTGCGGCTTGAGTATGGGCTGAAGAATAATCAGCTTCTTTTGTAATTGGTCAATCCTCACTGGTTGGATATACTCGGGAATGGAAGGTTTTGTGTTGGGTTTGAGAGGAGATAGGTTGGTTGGGAATAGTGGGAACGGAAGAGAAGGGGAAAAGGGGGTAGGACTAATATTGATATTTTTTGGTACTATTGGTGTGTATCAGTTGGGTGATACTTCATGTGGTGTTATTGTGGTATCATCTATACTTTATTCTTGATTATGATTATTATAATTATAATTATACAGAAGAAAAGTTCTGTTTATATTGAAAAGGAAGGGGGTTAGAGATTCTTTGGTGATGTAATATCTACTAGGTTGGGATTTCTATCAGTTTCTAATCTTCATATAATTTTCACATCTGTATATTGATATATCCTATGGGTGCAGGCGTGTGAAATCATGCTTAAAGACAGTGAAAAGGAATTCTGACATATATATTCTAGAACCTGTTGAAAACTGAAAAATAATCTCACAATCTATCCTCCAAGAACCATGATAATCCACAATCTAGCTTCTAAGTCCTCACAAACATTCACTCTAATCGCCCTTAAATAGCCTTTCTCCCTCCTCTTCATTCTCTCAAGCTACACCCCTCCAGATAAGTTCTCACAATTTAACTCCTCTCGCCATAAAAACCGCCCTCTTCATATCCTTTTTCTGTCCCTCTACCCCCGTTCCATGAAACACTATTCCCTTCCCCAAAACCATATATCCAAAATCCATACCTGCACCCGCATCTTCGAAGATCTTCTGAATTTCCTCTTGGGAGAATCCATGATGGGTTACTGTTTCTTGGGCCTTTTGGGTTTCGGGATTTAATTGTTCTTGAGATGGGTTTGGGTTTTCGTGGGAATGATCATGAGAATGAGGATTCCCAAAACCATCATGACTTTCGAAATCGACCACTGCTAAAATGCCCCCCTTCTTTAATCTCTCTCCTATTTTCCTCGCTGCTAACGCTGGATTTTCAAAATGATGAAATCCCAATCCCACAACTGCGATATCGAAATCATACAGATCTTCTCCTTCTAACTGTGGAGCAGGATCTAAAGATAACAAATTTCCCTGATAAGCAAACATTTCCGAAGCGTCAAGTCCTTGATTAGATGCTCGAAGGTTGTATTGCTCTACCATGGAAGAAGAGAGGTCGATACCAATAGAACGGGTGATGAAGGGTAGTAATGCACGCGTTATAAGACCGGTGCCGCATGCGTAGTCGAGGAGTTTGAGCGTTTGCGATTGAGGTGTGGAGTCGGTTTGCCAAGGAGCACCGATGAATGATAGGACACGTGGTTCTTGGATTATGGAGATTAGTTGCTCGATGGTCTTTTGGAAACGCGTGTCGTAAGTTGAGGCATGGGTGCTGGGTGGGGTTAGTTTGGATTTTGAGAGAGGATTGATGGGGTGGGGGATGGGATGGGAGAGGTGAAGGATGCTGGATGTTCGTGATCCACGAAGGGGGAAACCTTCTGAATTGCTTGAACACTAGTTCTTGACAAGAGCACAATCTCTGACACTCGTCAGAGCAAGAAGTATTCAATCCTCAAGATATAAAGCCAGCATGCGTAGACACCACACTCCAGTACCACACTACATCTCCATCCCAAAACCTCCAGGCAAGAAGAAAACGAGATCAAAGTACATACTCCCAATGTGTTCGATTCTTCTCCGTCACATCCCCATTATGCGTATGATCATGATCCGACATTTTCAATGATCCCTAGGTCCCAGTAATTGAGAAATACCAATCTCGAACAAATAACCACAAATCAAGTGAAAAAGATACAAAAATAATAAATAAAGACCAATGTAGGTTATCACAAAAAGTTCCAAATATCCAAAACCACAATAGAAAAAGAAAAAGATATAGATAAGAAAAAAAGAAAGAAAGTTCTTTATATTTATATCTACAACACCATGACCCAAGAAATGTAGTTAAAATAGTGGGGTGTACGAAGTACGTAGATTCCTTCCAATAGTGGGGAACACCACTACGTACCAATAAAAAAGAACAAAGAATCAAGATTCTCGCTTGTCGGATAGCTTTCGGGGACTTTTGCGTGCGTGCCAGGATGGAAGGGAATAGGGGGTTTGATATGTCTCCGAGTGAGCAAGTTTAGGGTAACGTGAGGTGATTTGATTATGAAAATTTCGGAGATTTATTTTCTTGGTAGTTTGAAGATGGGTGAGTGGGCTATTTACTGATGGGATTGATTGGAAATATTTTGAATTGTGAGTGTGGAGAGATTGGGGAGAATGCGCGGGGTCTTGATGCTGTTTGGTGTAACTAGGCTTGGCTGGGAAGGAATGTGACTTTTAGCTACTCAATACTCATTTCAAACGTAATGATTACTAATTTTCATCGATGCATAGCACAATATAGTATAATACCTGATGAAAAGACAACATGATTCAATAGGTTTGTAAATTCTAATCCTGTATCTCATTTCATAATCGTGACCTCTCGTCATTCATAGCTACTTTTTTTGCACCACGTACAATGCACACATTTTCGCTCACTATCTATGCAAACCCTCGTCTCCAAAACAGTCATCTGAAATTTACTGGTTGATACCTTCAGCAGTAGGTAAAGGAATGGCCTTGTAAAGCAAGATGAGCGCAGAATGAGATTCCCCACCACCAGCAAGAGTAGCGATCTTCTCAGGTTCAACCTCGGATACCTTGTCATCATTGAACCACCACCATTTTCCATCTTCCTCACCACGTACGCCTGTCTTGGGATCAAGTGGTCCTTGCTTCTTCACATATGAAGTGTAATGGCCACTATCCGCACTGGAACCTTGATGGGTAACAATGCCACGAAGTTCGTAAAGGCCAGACTTGTTAGCCCCATCATCCTTGGCAAGCTCAGGATTGATCAATGCATGTAACTCTTTCTTGGCTTCCAAGATTGCAGCAGCCTTTTCGGCATCGATCTCCGCATCGGTCTTATAAACAACCTCCTCCATTTCAGTATCGCCATCTTTGGATTTAATCTCCTTCTTCTCGTCTTTGTTTGATGAAGATGAAGGTGCTTCGTCAACAAGGCCAGCTTTTTTGTCAGCCTCTTCTTTATCATGGAGACGCTTTTGACGCTTGCGAGCACGTTCAATGTCTTCCTCCTCCTTTCGTACCTCACGAACCTTGTCTCTAACCGGGATCAACATTTGCTTGAGCTCATCTGTACAGAATTCAACGACGTCCAGTTCATCAGGGAATGTGACCTTGCGCATAATCTTTGCTTTCTTTTGAGCCTCGCGTTTCCAGAAGAATCGGACGAAATGAACAGTAAGATATTTAGGCAGGCGTGAAATTTTCGATTTCTTGGTGTAAATTGCATCACGACCAAGGACTTCGGATCTCTTTTCAATCTTCTCCTCCAATCCTGCAACAATCCCATCTCGGAGATGATTGGTTGCGCCACTGATGTGACAATCCAGCTTTAAGAAAACATCTTCTCCATTCACCGGTTGTTCACCTCCATCCTTCGCTGCTTGCTCATCACACTCTGTGACAGATTTGAATGCTCCAGCCATATATTTATCGACAAAAGAGACTTCCGCAGATGAAGATCCTCCAAGAATGCCACCCTTATTGTTAATCTTCAATTTTGATCGTAGTACCTGAAGGATTTGTGTCCAAGCCTCTTCGGCATCTTGTTGCGCGAAGCCATGTCCATTCTTCGCTTTCTCATTAAATTGTGGAAACGCTTGTCGTAGAGCGTTGAGGAACATAAGTGGTGGGAACCCTTCTTGTGTTTCTGACATCTGCTTATATAAATCTCGCATCGAAGCTGTCAAGTCCAAAGATCCAAGTCCAAATCCACCGAGCAGATTAGAGCCACTTTGCCCATCCGGTGTGTACTTCTGCAGCGAATCTTGCAATTCTGGAATTACTCTGAGAGTTTGCAAAGATGAGTTGAGATAACAGGTATTTCCCAGGTTCTGCAATCCAGCCGGCGTTGCGCCTACTTGTTGTGCAGCTTCTGCTTCGGTCATGTCCTCAACAAATTTAATTGCTTCCTTCGGTCTAGAGAATGTTCCTCCTTCTGCAGGTGTTCCCATCATCATAAACGTCTGGCCTGGCTTCGCGCCAATCTTCGAGAGGTCGGTGTCATCTTTAAGTTGGCCACCTTTGACCAAAATCTTTTGACGTTCTGGCTCAACACCAGTGAGGGAATAGAGCTGGTATTTCAACGTTTCGCCGTTAGATGTAGGATCGAGCTCAACATCATATTTCTTCCCCTGATGCTTGATAATAACTACAGTAATTGTTAGATTGCGAAAACGTTTGCGGACAGAGTATAGCTACCAGGTATGGTTGCCATGGTGGCGGCGGGGCGGTTGCTTGAAAGTTAATATCTGGGAGTAGTGTTTGTTGCTTGGTAGGGTTTGTTAAACCAGAGATTAGAATTAGAATTTCTCGTCCCTGCTCGGTTGTATATTGGCTTTGAAAATAAGATCTCTATGAAGTTGTTGTATTTTATAAACAAAATTGGGAAAGCGATAGATAAACACAATCGGATACTGTTCACTCCTTCTTAGCGCGCCTTACGTAGCGCGTGGGATGCCTGAACCGCTAGATACCGCCCCAGCCCCACCAAAGCATCGACAACACGATTGTAAGATACTCCATACCGGTCGGTAATGACATCCATCTTAAGGAGAAACTCGAGACAAGAAACTTCAACAAGATGGTATGTAACAATTCTGATTCTTATCATAGCTTTAGTACCTTCGAGAATTAGCTGATATATTCTTAATTGAATCGTTATAGTCTCAATCATTGCGACCTTACCTTCAATGCGTACGATCTTCCTTAACAGCGGCTCTATGCCTCTCGAACTTCGCATCGCAGACCTCTGAAAGGCACAATGTGCCAGAGATTGAAGCTAAAACTTCACCGGAAGTCCTCTTAAATCCCTTGACTGTCGCACGAAATGAAAACGAAAGAGTCCTCATTGAACCAAGTATCAACAGTGTCCGAATCAGTATCAAGATCAAACAAGCGGACGAAATTGAGCACATTCTTGTACACAAATTTACCAGATTCTTGACCCAAAGAGCGGAAGCGTTCTTTATTCTCAGGAGAAAGCCGGTTAAGGTGGGTGTTGAACCTGGATATGTGAGGAGAGGAGGCTGATACAAAACCAGGGCTACGATATTTCGTTTTTGATTACGAACTTCCATACAGAGGAGATGTTAAAGCATAAGCTGGTGGATTTCATCATACAGTTTATGGAGGAAGTCGATAAGGAAATCTCGGAGATGAAGCTATTTGTGGGCTCTATACTTTTTCTTTGATGGGGGTTCTATCGCTAACATGGGGAAATAGTTGAATGCTCGCGCAAGATTCGTTGCGGAATCGTTTTTAACACCTGTAAGTATCCCTTGGATATTTCTAACATCAGCTAATGTTGTGCCTCCAGTTCGATTAAGCTTGGGCTTCGGAGTATTATACAATGTTGTTAGTAGCATATTTGGGATCAGCGGTGTGGTATCCTGATCGGGCGTTTCGGAGAATAAAAGATCTATAAACAGGCTGTCAGAAAACCCACGTCTAAGATGTTTCTAGGATGGCATTCGATATCCTATGTTATGCCGGTGTGAACGAATGTATGCTAGCACAGCGGAGAACGCATAATCCTAGTTTGGGTGCTTTATCTCATGTGGCCCTTCTGTGTGTGAGACTGTGACTCCCCTTGTTCTATAATCCCCTCGGCCGATCGGACTGACTGTCCTCCATGTGAATCACTCCTAAGGGAACCTGTATTGTGCACTCAAAGAGGTTCGGTACATCGAGCTTTTGGGAATTTCGAGACCTACTCAAATCGCTAACATTCCACCGCGGTCACGATCTTGACATTTATATAAGCTTTTTTTGAGCACAACACTATGGTGCCTGCATTGAGATTTGAGCGCCATGGTCCTCCTGACATCGATGCAATCATTGGAGCCACTCACCTGAAGATGATCATGTGATCTGGGCGGGCTTGCGCTAGTGATGCATGTGCAAGGATAACTTAACCCCCTCAAACACAGACTTTTCTGGGAATCTCACAGCTATGAATCAAGCTATTAACGTCCAAAATCTAACTAGTGATGTTGAAGATATAGTAACCAAAATTTTCGATTATGTTTTCTGGATCTTCAACTAAATGATCGAACAATCATATTTAGACACTCATTGCTCAAACTTACCATTGGCAATCAATGAATCAAAACTAACCTAGTTCGTCCATATATGAGGCGTTAAACACTCATGGATCAAACCAAACCTCTTTCGACTACTGGTCGGAAAAAGCAGTCCTATCACATGATGGCAGTGAATGGTTACACATCGCCTCTCCTTCTTACTCCCCCTCCTATTGAGACTTCAAATTTCCTGTTTGCTACAGATTTGCATCACTATAAACCCAGAGACTGCATACCATCGTATGAGCTATTAGATATTGATAGAGAAGAGATCCGCCCCCTTGTCTTTCCATGCCCTGGCTCTGATAGCCAGGAAAATGAATTCATCCATGTTTCCCTACTCACCAATATCAAATATGAGGCATTGTTTTATGCATAGCGCGATATACCAGGGAACAAAATAATTACGATTGATCAAAGAGCTCACTACATACAAGGCAATTTATTTACCGTACTAGATTTTCTTCGACTACGGCGTCGCCGTCGTCATCTATGGGCGGATGCTGTTTTGCATCAATCAGGAGGATTTTAATGAGCGTAATGGCTAAGTTGCTCCTATGAGTCAGATTTTTCCTGGAGACCGGGGAAGTAATCCGTGGTTGGGCAAAGCTGAAGAGACTGCTGGGGCGTCTTGCTCGACAGTTTGGGAAGCTTAGAAACGTCCGCGAATGACCTTTCAAAGATTAATATTAGAGCAAACAGCCGTTGCATATGTCAAATTTTGGAGGGAATTCTCTTTTCTGCCATAGGCTATATTAGCAAAGGCTGTGCATTATACAGGAGGTAGTCCTCGCTTCAAAAATCAAACCTCACTGTTCATCTTTGAGTTTTGATTGGGAGCGCCTAGATAGGACGTCTCGACGAATAAACACTATATGAGAGGCGGCCATGAAACTCAAACTTATACGTCGGGGCTTCGTTAGCTTGCGGTGTTGATAATGGTCACTTTAGCTTGTTACAAACACTGGAAGCCATTGGGAATAGTGTGCCCAGTCGGCTGTCCCAGAGGAGACAGAAGATTGAAGACCGAGTCCCATTGCTAGATCTGTTTCTGGATCATAGCGAGGCAATATGCACTGATCAAAGAGATAGGTTCTCTGGATTGTATAGCCTTGCGAAGGATTGCTGCACTAAGGCCACCCCCGCGGAGTGCAGGAAATCACTCTTCGAAACAATATCTATGGCTCTTCTTTACCATTTCAGTCGCCATGTTGATAAAATTGAGGTCCTTGAGAAATATTAACATTTCCGGCAAACCCTTGCGAAAAAGATGCTTGGATCGATCCATATCTTGCAAAGCTTCCTCTACGATAACCCAAACGCTTTGGAAGGACACAACGTTATGAAAGTAGTTGGAAATTTGCAAGGTTCTCTAGTAGATCTAAGCCCTCCGTTAAAAGATCTATGCTTCACAGATTATCTCCAATATTTGGATTTTTTGAATTTGAATGCAGCCTCACGCATCGAGAGCGTATGTGAATTACTTGATCGTCGCCCAAGGCATGGAAAGACTCGGCTTTTTGCATGTCACGATCAAGAAATTACCGAGAATGGATCTGATGTACCCCTAAACTAATATATTTGCGCATGAAGCTTCCCGCCCTGCGACATTTGGCTGAGGGAAATATAGATTGTAGCGAACTGAACGAGAATTTCTAGTTATCTTTGGTGTGTACCTGAATGAAAGCTCCGCCAACAGCAATTTCAAAACTGCGAGAGCTATCATTGGAGCTACGCAAGATGATCTAGGGATTTATATCACCAGGCCGCTCCTGGTAAGAATTTATTCAGGTCGATCCGAAAGTCTGTTTCATGGCAACTCGTTTGGAACACGCAAACTTGTTGCATATCTGCCTATAGTCACGCATACTTGCCTTTGATACTCATAACTCCTGTACACTTAATCCTCGTGTGGTAGCTGTATCGGATTATTCCATCATGATTGAGTGTCCGAAGGTTGGTTTCGATCGGAATGTGGTGCAGTCAAGATAGATACAATGGCATTTGGCAATTGGTGCTGGAGAGAATATAGCTATGTCTATGGCCTGGGATAGAGTATCTGGGGGGTTCGGGAAATTACTGGTAAATCTCCGCTCCAGAGGGACAGTCTGCTCTTCAATGGTGATGTTCCAGATAGTGTGGATATGGATATTTCTCCGAATTATTCCCCGCTCTCGAGGGGTAAACACTGATCACAGGGGGAGTCTATGGTGAGCCTGGTGAGCCACTTTATTGCGAGCCATACTCCGTATACTAGCTACGATCGCACACCGCGTATCTTTCATAACTATCCGCGGGCATCCGGGTATGAGCAGGGTCAATGACACGTGGCTTGGCAATTCGGGCAACGACATCATTCTGTTCGACAACCAAGCTGTGTAGAATAATTGCAAGAAGGCTTAAGGAAATGTTTGGAAGTAGCAGTGTGGAAAGTACAAGGCACTCAAATTGCAGTTTATGGACGTCAATGACCTTGTGAATCTGCCAAAATGGGATATGGATGATTACTAAACATCCAGTTTACCACTCACATTCTCCTGATCTCTATCGTCTGAATTTGAGTTGTAAGATCTTATACTTTCTTTTTATGACTCGATCTTAACTGGTATATTCTATCTATACCACATATATCAAATATGGTTGGACGAGAAGGCAGGCATCGAAAGGATGATAGAGATTGCGAGGAAAAAGACTGTGTAGTCTTTCGGTAGGGGATAAATATTATAATAAGGGTATTTTCTTCTGGCCATGTACATGGAACATTTTTCGCAAAGAAAGCGCAAGGAAAGATCGGAAGCAGATTGGCAGACCTTGCGTTTCAATGCAGGATCATTACGTGATATCTTCTAGTTGAGAAGGCAGTTCATTGGATATTTGAGCTTCAGCGGGTAAATGTTCATCCTTGTGTAATTCATCAATGCCCATTATACTCAGAATGTACAACAGCAATACAGAGATCAACATTTATGTACGAACTTTCATACTATGCCCTTCTAATATTGTAGCAAGCTTTACGCATCAACTTTCTTGTGTTCAAGGAATTCAGTGTTTGCTGTCTAGAGGTCGATGTTGTGCAACATAAACCTCGGCATTCTGGCGCCAAGGAGAACCATTCAAATGTTTATCGAACATGACTGTTCACCAAAGATGCATTCTCGAGATGGACAGCGAATCCACTTGCTATTTCAATGAGGTTCCAAATTCCCAAGGAGTCTCTTTCCAGGTTACTTCAGGGGTCACTTCGGCAAATGTGAGACATGGTCATGTCGGCCCGCTCTTCATGATGAACCTCGGTCAAATCGAATTCCTTATCAAAGAAATAATCAATCCGTGATGTGAAGTTTGTTAAGTAGCTCTATAACTGTGTCTCATATTTTATATCCCGGACATGCTTCTATTAAATCTTCTTCCATTCGAGATTCCACCTCATTCATTAGAATAGACCTTTCACTTAGACACCTCTTAACCAAATCACACACTTCTACAAGAGAAAAATGGCGAATCGTCCGACGCTTGTCCCACCTCCTCCTATCAACCCTTCGAAATCTGCCATTGAGAATGTATTAGAACTTCGAGAACTCAGTCAGATTGGGCCGGTAAGCATTTGGTATCCCATATCCTCGCACAGTAGTCGATCAGTCGTCATGGACTAACAAACCCTCTCCCTCTCCAGGACATCTTCACAAACGCTCACCCCTTATGGCTCCCTCCTAATGCACGAGGTGTATACGGAGGAGCAATCATCGCACAATGTCTTGCAGCGGCACAATGCACCGTCCCGCGTAACTTTACCGTACACAGCATGCACTGTTATTTTGTCCTGGCTGGCAACTCTGCTTTGCCAGTCATGTACTACGTTGAACATGTCCGCGAAGGTCGTTCGTTCGCTACCCGCACAGTTCAAGCACGTCAAAAGGGGCAATGTATATTCACTACTACAATGTCTTTTGTGAGGGAGGATAGCGGAGGCAAACAGAAGGTCAATCATGCGGTTCCAATTCCAAAGAATATTAGACCACCCAAGGAGGATGACGAATTGTTCCAAATGGAGATGAATATTGATAGCCCATTTATCAGTCAGAGGCTTGAGGTCTTGAATGCCGAGTCTGGGAAGCCGCATGAACAGAAAATGAGGCAGTGGATCAAGGCGAGGGGAAGGATTAGTGATGAGGGTGGACATCAGGCGCATTTGAATGCCTTGGCTTATATGAGTGACAGCTATTTCATTGGCACTGTTGGTAGAATACACAAGCTCTGGAGATTTGGTGAGGAAGGAAAGAGAAAGGAGGGGGACAACTCGGAAGAGACGTGGAAGGATAAGTATGTGAAGAAACTGAAAGAAGCAGAAGGATTCGGAGATGATTTGAACAACGATAAGAGGAGTCCGGAGATTGGAATGGTAGTTAGTTTAGACCACACAATATATTTCCATGAGCCTAGGAGGTTTAGGGCGGATGAGTGGATGTTTGCCGAGATGTCCAGTCCATGGTCTGGGGAAGGGAGGGGGGTGGTCACACAACATCTGTTTGCTCAGGATGGGACGCTGATTGCTACTTGTTTTCAAGAGGTATATTGTATTCTTTGGACTAACTGTTTGTCTCGTTGCTAACGAATTGTGTAGGGCGTTGTGAGACTCAAGCAGGATGACTCGGAGAAAGCTAAGTTATAAGAGGCTTTCAGGTACGATAGAGAGATACTGGTGAATCCTGCCAGTAAGTAACATGGCTGGAATAAGGCGAGGGCAAAGGACGGGGTAGAAGGATATGGCAAGTTGTATTTTAATAGACTTATAGGTTTCATTGGCGATACCATCTTTGTAGGGTTTGGCTTTTGAGGCAAACCCAGGACAAACCTACAGACACTTCAAGGAGGCGTTAGATATTCTAGATTTTGTATTTGATACTAGAATAAGATTTCTTACTTATTAATATAGAAGCTTTTAAATAATTCAACATATCAAAAAAGCTTGCTGGAACTTCCAATGCACAACTAATACACAGAGCTCTCCGCGATAACAATGCATTGATTGACATGTGACTGTGGATCATCTAGCTGACCGATTCTTTGACAACAAAGTGTCGCGCATCCTTGGTAAGTTTAGCAAAACAACACGACAGATGCTTTTATATCCTCACCAATCCAAGTCTTTTTGACTTTCAGAGCAAACCTTTTCTTCAATAGTCTTTCATTCTCTACCACTCGTAGCCACATCATAGCCTCGCTAGCCCAGCTATTCGTTTCAGCCTTGTTTACATCATCTCGGAGGTTTCGCACTCCGTTTTCCGGAATCTTGTTTAACCTAATTTGATGCCTGGCAATTTCAAACTCGCAACTCACAACATCTGGAAGTTTCCGGTCAGCAAGGCCCAAACTATTTCAATATTAATCTTTTTCAGCTGACGACGTGTTTGTGATAACAGTTGGCCGTACCCCATCTTTGGGACCTGGTTTCTGGACACACTTCATTTGGACGAAAGACTCAATTAACCACTTATCAAATCACTACGATTGTGCGAACTTGAACAGATCTCCGAGATTCTAATTTGACTTCTTCGCGCCGTGAATTCAATGCATGCCATACGGCAGAAATGCCGTCCCAAGCATCAGGTTCTCATACTGAAATGCTACCCCAAAACGGCAAAAGGGGCAGTTGATGTGAAGCCGAATTCGAGTGAACTGAGCTATCTTTTGTTCTATGCAACGACGCGAAGGAGTAAGGTGCAGAAGGTTGGGGAGTTCCTGGAGAAGAAGACTGCAAGTGATGTTTGGAGAGCTAAAATAGGGTTCGTTGACGAGTTAAACGTAATGCTGTTAAACATGCTGATTGGAGACAGAGATGTCCAAGTTACCCTCCAAATACTCTCAGCTTTGATCGAAAAAGCCCCCCGAGACTTACCTCTTTATGCGCCTTACGTTCTGAAGATTTTCAATATCATACTTCGTGCGCGAGATGTTACCATGGTGGAGTCCTCAATACCTACTTTCCAGGTCTTTTGCGAAAATCATGATATGGCAAGTCTGTCCGCGGACCAAGAATACCTACATCAATACGAGGAGATTGTGCAAATATACGCGTCATTCGCTTCTACGAGGGTACAAACAAGTAGTAACGCCCAAAGTGCACCAATCGCCAAAAAATGGAGGAGCCTTGGGTTACAAGCAGTCAAGAGCGTGGCATCTTCTGAAGCTTTAGCTACAGTGGCAGGAAGACAGTTGGACGTGATTGTACCGATACTGCTGGAGAATATTTGGACAGATAATGCGGACTTCATTGACGTACTACAACAACGAGCTGAAATGGAAGAGCATATGGGGACGGAAAAGCCGTTGTCGAAGAGAAGGGCAAGCAACGCAACGGCAGGAACGGCTGACACTGCAGGGGAGAATGCTACCGCTTTATCCGGAACCACTGCGGATGCGGATAAATTGGCAGAGGAGAACATTGGTGTTTTAGCTACTCAATGTTTGAAACAGATATTTGTCGTCAATAACCGAGCTCAAATTCATGGAGCCGCAACTGCAGTGTTGAAGTTTATTGCGGATCGAGTTTCTCAACGAGAATCTGTTATTGAGCCTGGTCCAAACGAGAATTGCAAGGGATGGGCACCTCGTATCTTCGAAATGATTGCCAGGTGGACCCCTGTCCAAGATCGATATGTCATTTTGGTGACGGCCATGGATAGTTTGGTACGAGCTGACCAAGTTGAGGCTACTCTCATGCAGCAGCTTGTCCTAGCAACAATGGTAGATTCCTTACTAAAGTCCGATATCAATTTGATAGGATTAAGCGTAATGGATGTCTTGCTAGGATTGATACAGCACATATTGATAATTCTTCAACTTGGAAACGTTGGTGGACCTCATCTTCAGCCAGATAATGGAGCGGATGAAAAGAACAATGTTGGCAATTTGAATGCCCCAGTTGCGTCTGAAAGTGCCTCAGTTCCAACAGACACTAGAAAAGATCTTTTGGCTAGGCTGCAACATTGCCTAGGAGATTTGGCCACTCACGTTTACTATGCTGATCAAATATCGGACATGGTTTCGGCGATCCTGTCACGCTTGAAGCCTTCGCCATTATCACCTGTTCCAAGCACTGCTGCAGCTATCGAGGACCCAAAGTCTGCAACAGAGGCTCTCCTATCTGGCACTAATATGACCGAGGACCCAAATACGGACGGATTTTTCTCGTTTGATACCGCCAAGATCACTGCGCTTCAATCCATAAAGTCAATCTTGCTTGTGGCAAGCCACAAAACGATGACTGCGGGGAATCTGGGAAGAAACAAAGTTCCAGTCAAGACTTGGGAAGGCACACAATGGTTATTGCGTGACGTGGACGGGCGCGTAAGAAAAGCATACGCTGATGCTCTATTGACATGGCTTGATAGAGAAGTTACCAGGGCTGATCAACAAGTTTTCGATGAGAAGCCAAAGGGGATGACGAAGGGTGCACGTGACGAATCATCTACGGATCTCACGAAGAGGGCAGTGTCAAATGCGTCAAAACCAGAGAAACCTTATAGACCATCACGGACAACATTTCTACAGCTTCTACATCTTGCCATTTACGAAAATATTTTGCAATATGTAGATAACGAGAACGACATGGTTCTACTACATCTTCTTCTTACAAATCTTGTCAAGAGTTTGGGAGTAAACGCAGTCAGAAGTGGGTTGCCAATGATGTTCCGATTACAAGAGGACATACAGTCATTTGAGCTGCCAGTTCATAAAGTCCGTGTTGGAAGTTTATGTCACGGGTATTTCTGGACTTTGTGCGAAAAATTCGAAATCGAGATGTCACCTGTCGGTAAAACGATTCAAGACGAGATTCGTCAACGCCAAATAGCGATGTTCTGGCCTGATCGCATTCGATTCCCTCCCATTCAACTTCATGATATTGGTACTCCAGGTAGTACCACACCCCAACAAAGACAAGCTTCCAACTATGCTGGAGCAGATGCCTTATCAACATTCGATGATCGCTTCCAAATGGTCAAACTCATCTCGTTGTCGTATGCAGCATCTTTAAACTCACCTCCAAGTAGCCCTCCAACTTCTCCCGGTCGAAGTTATACCCATCCAATACTAAGTGTAGATATCCCTTCCTCGACGCGAGATACCATCATACCGGAAAGAATTAAGGAAGAGATGATGGCAGAATGGAACAAGGAGTCAGTGATTGCCGTTGCGCAGGAAATTAGCAAGACTGTCTCAATCAGTGGATCACGCGCAGGCACGATGACCACGGGCCATCGCAATTACCTTACCATTAATGGGATGAGTAACGGTAGCAACAGCGGAACGGCATCGCCTATCGGCGGTCAGAACTACAAAAGTGGACCAAATTCTTCTTACGGAACAACCGGTGGCATCGGTGCAATGCAGAAAGTACGAAAAGGTAGCGGGCATTCAAATGCTCCTGCTAGTGAATCAAGCCGTGGATCGGTAATGAGGGTTGATCAATTGAAACGAGTTCTCTCTGGTCAGACAACAACTGCACCAGGTACTAGGGCAGGCGCACCGCAGAGTGATGCGAGTAGTGAGAGCATGGTTAGTTATGACTTCTCAGCTTCAGATATATCTATCAACACATACAATCAGCAGAACGCCTCCGGTGTAGAACGATCAGGTTCTATGGGCCGATCGAGATCGAAGTCACGAGACAGAGCTCCAAGTTATATGGAGCGACCTTTTTCTGCCAACCCCACAGATATAGCACAGGATGGTTCCACGGTACCCCCTGTTCCGCCACTTCCATCTTCGCTTGTGGGTGAAAATGTCTCCATTCACGATCAAGCGCAAAATCATTCTCCAGAAGCAGATCAAACCGGTCGAGGTACGAAAAGAAGTACAAAGAGTAGAGCAGGTGGATATCAAAGTATGCCATGGGACGAGGAGAATGGAAATGTGGTTGATCTTCAGGGCTTGCTTAGTGGTATTGAAATTGGTGAGGACCAAAAGGGGGATGCCGGTATGCCTCCTTATTGAGGCATCAAGGGTTTCTAGAGACACAAAGCGTTTATTATACTAGAACAAGATGATACAGTTGCATATAATTCGTGGTACAGATCTGTATTACTATACCTTATTTTGCGAGCCTGGAGTTTTAGTTGACAAAGACTTGTGGGATATCAACTGCTTTGTTGAGGCATAGGGTTTGGCCTTGGAGATGATATTGCGGATACTCGTTGCAGGTACATAATATTTGAGAAAAAAAAAATAAAGATAGAGTCCTATACACTAGCTAGATGTTCCATACGGGGTCTCGGATAATCAGAACCATAGTCTGATTGATATATAATGAGAGGGTTTTAATTCTGGAAATTGTTTAGAATATTTATTGAATGGGTTTTACATCACTGAATTGGACTTGATTATTCAGAGCTTTTAGTTTCACTTCTACTTTACGTATCCAGTGTGGACTATTACGCATGCTGGCTTCATGATTATCCTACTCGTAACCCGGTGGGTGAAATCTCTTCCATCCTTTTTCAGTTTTTCTCTGATAAGTTAAATTCTTACATTATGTGCAGGAACCTACATGGCTATACTTTCGCTGGACATAATTTTTCGATATATGTATAAGATGTGACAGACCTTGGGAATTAATGTATTTTGTAAGTTTTAGGTAGAGTTTGATTTTCATATAAATTCTATTTGTGTAGCGTGTTTTATATGTATTTGTTTGATTAATTGTCTTTGTGCTTTTAGGTTGATATGTACTGGGATTCTATATATTCACTCTATGGTATTGCCTCTTCGGGATAATAGTTTATCGAATTTTAATATCTTCGTATATTTCTAGTGATACATGATATTTGATATGGAAAGCCAATAATACCAGTGATATAGAATTTAATACTCCACTCTATAACCCATCGCGAGAAAGGACTTTATGGCTATTGAGGCAAATTTGAGTTTGGAGGAAGGGAATATTTGGCTTGATATCAGTTTTATTTAATAATAAATATCAAATAACATTTGGATAATGCTTTTAAGGTCTAGTACCAGCCAAACCGCGGATCTCGGAATTGAACATGTATTGTTCTCCGAAGAAAATAGGATATCATTTATCCCGAAATTCTGATAGGTGACTGTTAGCTATTCTGGTTTATATTTAAAATGGTTTAACTAATGTGCATTCTTTCAACATCCTGCAGATTGTTGAACACACTGGGATTGACCGATTACCGAATAGGAGTCTTTTCTATCACCATCGCCGCTACGTTTCTTTTCCGATTCCCGAATATTCCATATATTATTCCTGGTCTGCTTCATTCTCATCAATGCAATTCCGTCTCACTATCTGGTCCTGGCACTAGCTTGCACATGATCCAGTGGGTCTCTTGGCATAGTTCCTGCCACAGGTTCGCATTAGCTTAGCATAGTGTAAGTCCTTTGCATGAACGAAACGATGGCCAGAAGATTGGATCAAATCCTTCTAGTCCTGTTAGAAGTAATTAAAGGACTGTTCTTGAAGGAAATAGGGTATAGGTAGATGCCAATCAATACCATTCGGATGCGGTGGCCAAAGTCCTTATTTTGAAATTTCGGCCTTGGCAAATGATATTGGCTTTGTGTGAAGAAAGGACTTTTATCAAACCTGCACTTTGTGCGTGAAATTCTGTGAGAGATATGAGGCAACACTTGCTATGGAAACATTTTTGGATGAGATTGAAATTAGAGGTGGTGAAGCGCATTATTGCCGGCCTCCTGAAATAAGCGAGCCAACTAGATAGCGCTCATGACATCGCACAGGAATCACCATGGCATAATGGCAAGGCGAAATTCCTGGAATGTTGTTCCGCTTGTAGACCTTAACTGACGAAAAAGTGTACAGCATGTTATTAAAGGAAGAATTGGCTTGGAAGTAAAGTAACGAGAGAGGTATAAAGACTAAGTCAGTGCCAGCAATATATTCTTACTCCCATTCAACAAACAATCCATTCCCTTGCAACCAACTCGAAAGATTGAGGATAAAGAGCTCACTTTTGAATTAATAACAATCAATTTCCGCGATATCAAATCCAAAATGTCGAGGAATAATTCTGCATACCAGTAAGCAAAAGGTCCTCATACATAAATGCTCATAACTTACCAAACATCCTAGGCCCAACCACTATAGCACTGGTCAACAACCTCAATACAATCAATACCAGCAATCACAAGGCTACCACCAACAATCTCATCATCAAAACTCCACCTATCAACCGCAAGGACAAACATACCAGCAAAACCCATACACGCAATCTCATTCCACACAGCCCGGAAGCCAATATGTCACCTACCAAAATTCCCCCTACAGCAATAGTCAACATCAGCAAGCCACCTATCAAAACACAGCAACTACATGGGCTCCGCAATACCAGCAGCAACAACCTCTTACACAGCAATCACTTCGAAGTTTGCCCGCACCTGGGAGAAATAATGTGAATGTGTATTTGAGAGATGACCAGAATTTTGAGAGAGTACCTCAAAATTTAGAGACGAGACGTGATGTTGGGCTTGCGGAATGGGAGAGAAGATGGGATGCAGCTGGAAGGAGATAGTTTGGTATGAGTTACGGGTTTTGTCTGGGGTTTTTTTTTGGTGTGTTGGTTGCATTGCGAAGATCGTTTGGGATGACATGATTGGAATAATGATTTATGATTTGATTTATGGGAGATTAATTTTGGTATTCCAGGTCGCTGAATTGAAGAAAGGAGAGTACAATTTTTTTTGACATATTTTTCCTCTTAATATGCTGCCAGGGGAAATGGTGGACAATATAGCTTAATTGATGCATGTTCAAGAATAACTGCCCCCAAAGTCCTGAATCCATCGTGGTATACAAGCCCCCAATTCTCGCTGTTAGGGCATAAATATGTCGTTTTAATGTAGGGATAATTTCAACATGTGGTTTGATGGCTGCAATTACAGTCAGCCGAGGAGAAGATGAGTAGACTCTTAGATAATTTTTTACTTCATACAATGCTTAGGCCATCCGGGAGGATTTCCCGTACAGTGGATGTGCGCAGCGCAGTTAGGCTAGGAGCATCTTCAAGCTAAACATAGATCATGCAGGACAAACGAGTACGGACAGGAATATACAGGATTTGAATACACAGGACTTTTCTCGTACAAGGTTGAACTTTTTTTAAAGCAACACTAGATGTGGGTATCTGGTCCTATAATTTTTTGGGAATAGGTGATGCGAACTTCGTGATTTGAACGAGGTCAAATCACTGCACAACCGGATCTTAGCGTCGTCCACTTTCGAGCCTTGCGATGTTGCGCATAGCCATTTGACACACAATCCTGACTTTTCTAATTCCACCTCTCATATTTAAACTATTCCTTCCATATTACACCGTGATGTTTAAAATCAAAGTGTTCAAATTGTCTTTCGATGTGGATGTGGATAGAACTGTGTCCGGAATTTCCATCCTCTTATTGCAACGAGCAAAGAAGCTTCGACCCGCTCATTGTCACCAGTTCCTAGTTATATTCCTGATAAAAGAAGTCCGGATGAGATAGTAATCTAAGCTCAAAGATGGATTTAGTCCTAGCCACAGATATCACTTGGTTCTACTCGCTAGACTAGGAGGGACGATGCAATATATTTTAGGTTTTGCAATGATGCACACATAGCATATGAATGACCTTTGCCTTATATTTGACTCCAAACATGAGGCTAAAATTATTCATGGAGGTTGAGAATGAAAAGAGTTTATTAGTAAGAGCTTTCAATCACTTGAGATGCATTATTCGAGCGAGGCGTAACTTCAAATACTGGACAATGTCACAATGATCAAGACATTCCTGAATCATTCGGAAAAGTAATTCATTTGATAAACTATTCATCGATTGAAACCGGGCCTATTAGATGATAAAGAGGAAGGGAACAATCAATGCTATTGAATGATAAAGTAGAAGAGAAAGACGTTCTTACTGCTCAACAGCCCTTAAATAAGAATGAAAGGAATATTCAGCCCATGACTGATTCGGCCAATATAAGAATAAATTCTCATTAGATACATGGACCTGTCTCCGAATGGTGAGTCGTTGGCTAGCACAATAGGAGAACCAGCTCTCCTGCAACTTTAATACCGTAGAATCTTTCATGATAAGTCGAAAGAAACATCGAACAATTCCCATCAAGGAAAGTGGGCAGTTAAAATGACCCAGTAATAAACACCCTTAATTTCCAAGCTTCAAAATAGTCCAAAGAGCCCAGGGACTGATTGTGATCGACTGCGTTCAGGGATATCTGCCAAGGCGACGGTTTTTGGAGCTTTTGTAGTTCTCCTACCAGCCTTCGGCTTGTTGATAATTCCCGGCACTGAACTTCTTCTATTCCGTGTTTTCCTAGAGACTGGGAAGCCATGTTTGTTTCCTTGGTGCACATTAAGATTTGATATTCTTGTGAATGTTTCTTTGCAGTCCTTTATATCGCACATAAATCGATCCTCGGATTTCATATTATGCGTTTCTTTTTTATGTCGTACTAAGTTGCCCTTTCTCCATTGATGTTGTCCCCTAGGCTCATAAGTACAACCTTCTTGGTCACATTTCAATGATTTGCTTTCGGATTTTGGGGACGGAGTATCGTAGATAGGTGTTTTTGCGGCTTCTTCTATTTCCAATTGAGTATCAGGTAAAGACCTAAAATCAAAATTCCAATTGAACCCGCTATAAAACGAGTCAGCATTTGGGTTCTCAAAAAAAGCGATGAAATGCTCACCGTATGTCTTCCGCGGACCAAGGAGGCGCAAATGCAGAGGAAATTTCAAAACCGTATTCAATCTCAGTGTCCTGAACCGAAGTCAAAGTAATATCGCCGCCTTTCGCAAGTGTGTCGGCTTTGGGTATAACAGTGTCCAAGTGTTTGTTTCCTTCCAATAATGCTGATCGCAAAATTTCGGATTCATCTCCTCTATAAAAACTGTTGCACAGAGGATCAATATTTAAATCTCTCATATATTGAGCCATACGTGCGTCCGCGTAGCTGCCATCAAGACGAGCTTGATTGGGCTCAAAGCCATTCCCTCCATGCTCAAGAAAACATTGTGTGCCATGGGTTTGATACGAGCAAAAAGTTGCATTATAAGCAGTCGAAGCACCTAAAAGATCCTTCTGCGTTGGATCATCTATTGGCGTTGGCTGTGGATAGTAACTTTCGCCTAAGGACTTGGCATAGTGAGATTCCGAAACGCCCATTAAGTTCCTAGCTCTGGAGAGGAATTTGTCGAATTCTGACTCTTCATCATCTACATAAAAGCTTCCCGGGCCGGTCGTAGAAGTATGACAGGGGTCAGGATCTGCAGAATCGTAACCTGAGTCGGTTGGAAAGGAATCACCACTGTTATGTGTGGTGGAAGTATTTGGCGATGAAAGCTGAGGGGTACTTGTGAATAGAAGCTCTTGATGTTTAATGGAATTGGAATGATCTATGAATTGTTGCATATCCGTATTGATTGCAGGACACAATGCCTGACGTAAATTGGGAGGTGGACTATAGGAAGGTTTGGGTGAGAAAGGAAAAGGAAACAACGGTTCCATCTCATGCTGTCCATCGGGTCTTGTGTCAACGAGTCTAGAGTCTATATCGGTGTCCAAGTTGGAGAACTTAGATGAGTGATGATCATTATCAGAGGTTGCCTCTTGCGGCCCCAGATACTGTGACATTCTAGAGCCGATACCTCCGCCGTAAGAGGATGGAAGCTCTTTGATTGAAGTTGAGTCAGCTTCTACTACACTTTCTGATATTTCGAGAAGGGTGAAACCCCGTTTGAATGGCGAGTACGGAGAAAGTGTGGCTCCTAGACTAGGCGATGATAAATCCAAACCATTGAGGAACCCAAGGTCAGGAGATGGGATGAAAAGACCAGCATTGCTACCCGGAAGCTCTTGAAAATTAGAATTCACTGGAAGCTCCGGCAAAAAAAGATCTCCTGTTTTCTCCGGAAAGCTGGTAAAACTGGTAGGTGTGTTCCCATCTTTAGATGGCGATAGAAGTTGCTGTGATCCGACAGATTCTTTCGTACTGCCATTTTTGATTGAATCCCGAAAAAAATTGTGTGAATGGAAGTGTTCTATCTCACTGCCATTCTTGATGGAATCTCGAAAATTCTCGATGTAGTCCATTGCCCTAGCACTTTTGAGAGAATCTTTAAAAGGATGCGGTGATTCAAAAGATTCTACCTCACTGCTATTGCGTCTTCGAGAGAAACTGAATGGTTTATAAAGTATTCCAAAAATAGTAGATTTCTTCTTTCTATTTATTTTAGTTTTTTGTTTGGAAAATTGACAGCACAGTAACGAATGATCAGACTTTTCGATACTTTCTATCTTGACCCAATGAAGGCAAAAGCGGCGATGAAAGACGTGAAGGTGCATGAGCTTTTCAGTCCCAATGTCAAAAGCCTTGCTCGGTAGCGAAGACTTTATTGTTCTTTAGGTATGAGGTAAGAGACTAAGAATATTTTCAATTAGTCTGGAGACTCTAGACTACTGTTAGGAACAAGTTTGTGACTAGGTCAAGGAAAGCCATGATATTATTTGAAAATGAGAAGCGGAAACTTGCAAATGTTCTCGGTATCATGGAAGAATCGGTATCAATGTTCAGGATTGGATAGAGGAGACAGTATCTTTTTTTTGTGTGAGATGAGAGATCTTCAACCTCGTAGTGAAGGGGAGAACAAATTTTCTATCATTCAAGCTAAGATAGAAAACTTCCGATGATTTTAAGCAAGAGTAAAGCTCAATGAAATCTCATCTGGCAAGATTACTTGAGCCGTTTATATTCCAACAACCATGTACTGTTATGCAATGCCATCCCTATGCGCATTATCATTTTATGTACCAAGGACAGCATGATTGGCAAAGGAAAGATAACCATTTGTTGAACTGGAGGGAATAAGATGCGGTCCATACTAGAGCTTGCAGTAGCTTCACAGGACAAGAAACAGATGCGTGGATTCAATAGTTCGTGGCTACTTGCATAGTCTTTCGACATGAACGCTGATTTGTAATCTCTGGTGATGGTGACACTCGTTTGAAGGACTTGTTATTCGAGGAACCGAGTCCAATAGAGAGGGAGTAAAGTGCTGGAAGGTACTTAGTTATTGTCCTTGATGAAATGGCAATTGATCTTACCCGCAATTATTGTTTGCCTTTCCTCGCCTCATCTGAATTGAGTGGATGACTGGGAGCTCAGAGCATATTAGGCAACAAAAGTATGGAAGTAATACTGCTGTACATCATGATTGATACTCGGTGTCGGATAAATGGGCTGAGGTTCGTCATCAAGCAGTATTGAGCTTGTGTAAAGAAGAAGAAGAGCAGATGATGCGAAGAGCTCAACAGTCTTTGGCCATATCCATCTTGCAAGGGTTGTCCTCAAGAAAGGAATAGAAAGGGCTTTCCATTGTCGGATGTTCATCTGCATTGGAGGAAGGTCCGTAAGGCTCTGGTCAAGATACAGCTCGCGTGCGCTTAAAATTTCGAATAATAACAAGAAATCGAAAAGTACCAAAAGTTTTCACATTCATAGTCTAGAGCAGGTTCTAACAGATATACTCTCAAGCTTCATAACCAGCCCCCATCTTTCTGAAACTATCGCGAATCCTCTGGACCCCAAAGATTGCCAATCCGTAATTTTGTTCCGTATTATGAAATCTATTCAGCTCTTTGGCGCTGATTATGGGGGCTGAAAGTAGATTTCTAGGGTTTGATGTAGGAGAGTTTGGGGTCCGTTCGGAGTACGTACCAAAGTAACGCCCGCATTTAGTAATTTGGACAGGAGGATTCTCCTTGAAGATCATAGAGAAGGATTAATTGGCAAAGAATGGTTGCATCATACAGGACTATGGTTCTGCTGCAGGACTTTGTCCCAAGAAATAGGCGCATGATGGCTTTCATGAAGGAATAAACAGCCGTGCTCTGAATAAATTCTTGTGGAGAAATTTAATAGATAGGAAATATCAATTGTACGCGGGGATTGTGATTTGATTTCAATTAATTGAAAGGATTTTTACAAAATACTTCATTTTCATCCCCCACATTCTGCCGCCGACTGCTTCACATCTGCTTTTGGAAGGTGCTTTGGTCCAATTTTAACCTCAATCTTTAAATCTTCTCGTGATTTAAAAGCGGTAGTTTCCAATTAGTCTTATTTTGTGTCAAATCAACGTCGAAATATATTTCGACCTTTTCGTTGATGTGATATATGTGAATAGCTTCATGCCATCATTCATTACGAGCTGTGGTAAAGGTGCGGGGTCGGGAGGTTAGCAGTTATTGGCTGATAATTTTAACTCAAACCATGGGCTTTATGGGTAATTGAGAATACCCCTACGACTAGGCACAGAAGATGTCGGCCACTTTACCTGTACGACCAATGGATAATTTTGAGAGCAATGTCCAGAGAACGTCTTTACAATCAGTGAGAGAACGTCACAATAGTCCAGATGTGTCGTAATCGTGTCGATGGCTGTTCAACAAACACAGCCCCCAAAAAATGCAAGGCTGTGTCCTTTCCTCGACATAATCTCTCAAAAGCACGTCGTACAACATAAAGAAAACATCAAGCACACTCAGTTAACATTTAAAACTTTGATTCATATCAATGACCAGATAGTTTGAGAGAAGGTTGTGTTGCATGCTGAAAGCCTGCTCTGCATCTATCCGTTCATTCATCCCTCCATACGTATTGTTTTGGAGCTTGCGCGTAAAATTCTCCTACCGAGTTCTTCAATTTACATATTACCAAAAATATCATATAAATATTTGGTGTCTTTTTATACTGTAACAATTTAAAATAATATCAAATAATCATATAATATTTCAAATCCAAATTCCTTTTGACACTAATGAAGATCTAAGAGGAGAAAATATGAATACTCTTATCTTCAATAATGAAAACGAAGCATTGAAAGAAGTACAGTAAAGAGGAGAAAAGGAATCGGAAAGCAGAGAAAAAGAGGCTAGTCTGGATGATTCTGAGGCTCTAAAACAATACTGTGCAACACACCACCCTATCAAGCATATAATCATTTGCAACTTCGGTATGGCTTTAGGCCGTAAGTCATCCTGAATATGGATTAGGGTCGTAATAGCCATTCATTGAGATTCGCGGTTGGTTGGGAAAAGAGTAAAGAATGTAAGATGAACGAGGTTTGCCTTGCAGGACTATAATAGTTCGCACGTGCTCGCCAAAACGTCATTTTTGCTTCCTAATGTTGAGCCTCAAATCTGTCTTACGAGGCTGATTATGACTATAGTGTCATTTTGAAGTAGTAAAATTCTTAAAAGTCACGCAAAAAGAGAATTTTGAAACGACAGACTTAAACTCAATAAGACTATGAAGGCAATAAGAACCGAAGATGTTCAACCAAAACAGAAAAACCAGGAAACAACGCGATCTAGAGTAACGATAGCCGAACTTCCCGCCAATATCATGGCAACATACAATCCTAGTATGCGCTTATCCAGTCTATCTCATCGCAATTTCATTCCAAGATTCGTCTAGGGAGTCTTCATGTTCACTACCAAAAGTCAGAGATCAACTTTAAACCTGTCGCTTCATAGTTGATCGTGATCCTTGCCTCGTAGGCTCGGAGTCAATGATAGGTTACTTCTATCCCGATGCCGGCCTATCAGGTATTCAAGTTAGTATAAGTATGCTGAAGGACTGGAAAGAAAAGGAATTCTTACCAGTAGGGGCAGGATCGAGGGTGGGAACGACTGGGTCAAATTGTGTGGGGTATCTCAGGTTTGTAATAGCCGCGATATGATGGCCCCGCGGTTGCTTGGATAATTGACCTCTAGGGGCTCTATTAAGATCGTGGTTAGAAGTTGTTTGCTCCTGATCGGTTGAGCCGTGGCTTGAGAGTGCAGGTTCCGGATCTTCCCAGTAATCATCAGGAACATAGGGTTTCGGCTCAAGATTCAATCGTTGCATAAGCCTCAGATAGGATCCCTCGTCCAAACGTAAATCGTAAGCTTTCGCCTCAAGACCCTCGGTTATGGTCTCAAGGTCTCTATGCTCAGTATAAAAAATACGAGGGATTCGAAAATTGCCTGGACCGCCTGGGAGATACTCAAGGCCCCGGAATCAGTAACGTGAACAAAATTTTGGGGGGAAAGTTAAGCACCCAGTGGCTTGGGTGTACCCGTAATGTCCATACGGGGAATGAACCGTATCTCCTGAGGTCTCTAACTGTGGAGAAGTAAATGGGTCATCTAATCGATGTCATATCAGCAGATGTTGAGAACCAGGTAATAGTAATACTCTCCAGGTGTCTTATCTGAACAAATGATAGCATAAGTCCGTCTGGATTATTTTTATCGAGCCCATAATGCTTCCCAATAATCACTACAGGATGACCGTACCCCTCAAACGTTAAAACACACTTTCCATATTTATGACATAGATAGCCGCTAACATCCAACCACATACATTTCAAATCTCCCCTATAGCTTTCTTCTGGAAGAGACAGTATACATCCAACTTCGATGTCCTGTGGATGCACAAGTTGACGATTTATTTTCATGTTAGCGACACTTTAAGAAGGATGATGAAAAGCAAGGTAATAAATACACTTCGCGAGAATTTCAAGTAAAAAAAGAACAACAAAAAAGGTTAAGATATGCCACGAAATGGTCGCTCTGAAGGAACTGAATATTTATTTCTCAAGTGACGAACTTTAGTTCTTATACACACGCGGAATGCCCGCAGAAACAGACAGTCAGGAATAGCATCACTTCTGTTCACTGACTTATGGACCAAGTAAAGCTAGTAGATGGAATATTTGAGCTGATAAAAGATTATTCTCATATATTCTTTAGTACTGAATTGTGCGATAAAAACTTTGTGAGACATTCCAAAACTTTGTCACAAGCATCGGTGGAGAGACAATAACAAAGGACGAGTTGTTCTAGATATTCTAATAGGGGATAAAATTGAGGCATAAGATCAACATTACACTTGTGCATATCAATACTCCGCGTCGATTTTCTATCTGATACAACAGTACTGTAGTTTAGGCCAGTATCTTCGACCTGCATTTAACGTCAACGCCTGCAGCCAAAGTCCGGAAGTTTCGACTGCGTGTCATTATGGCCATCGAAGTGAGGACAAGAAGATTTACTCCAGGTGAGCCATGCGAACGAGATGGAATCATAGATTCACTCTGGTTCAAGAAGCCGTGAAATATTTGAAATTCTGCGATGCGTTTTGCGCCGTGGAGCCTGAACTTCAGTGACTGAGGTTGGTGGTAAATACCCGCAAAAGCAAAATATGGGCGGTAATTGCGGCCGCAAAGCGGCGTGTGCCCCCTAACATGAAAGATTCACGTTACCCACGGGATGTCACGGGCCTTTGAAAACCACAGAACTTCACGAACGAGGTTACCAGAAACTTCTTTTTAATTGATCGGTAATTAGAATATATTTGATACTTGATACTTTCAAAAGCATGAACCTCAGCGACAGACAATATGCTCCAATCGAACTCGAACGATAGAGAACGCTCACGCAAAAGCATCGATGCGGAAGCTGATCTCTCATCTGCTTTTATAATGCTTTGAACTACAACAACATACAACTTGATACCACGCCCGAATCCCATCTCAGCAAGGGCTTGATACACGATCCTGATGCTGGAGGAGTAGTGTTACCGCGTGTTCACCAAAAACCGCACGAAATGGCTGTCTGTACTCCGCCGACAATTAAGAATAGGTTTACGACCCTAGGTTTGCAGACCCTACCGCCTGTCGTGATATGTACCAAAGCCAGAATTATTCTTTAGCAAGCATACTCCCTATAAATCCTCAAGACTTACTGATACCCAAGACAAAGGCAAAGGTGGCTTTCCAGAATCAATGGCATCTGCTTCACGAATGGCCTGGAAACAAATTGGCAAATATTCAAATGGATTCAGAAGCATCCAGCGATTCTGCAAAACAGGGTCAACAAAAAATGTCAAAATTCTGAAAGAAAGGGATAATACTAAGAGGAAATAGAAAGCACATCTCGTTGCGATGGCCAGATTTCTGGAAATTACTCGCAGGACAGCTTTCTCTCCATGGTACCGTCTGATAGCGGGCACAAAGAGGGAACTGCAAGCTCAATAAGCGTATCAATAACATCAAATTTACCCCATTGCTCAATGGCACCGCAAAATTGCAAAGCTACAGAGTAGCAGAAAATAGACGCAGCGATGAAAGATATCCACCTGTAAGAGCTTTCCTTCACTGCTGCTTTGGCAAGTTGTCCTAAGACTTGTATTGGTACTCTGAACAGAGAAGATTATAGAAGCAACCGACCAACAGCTTGATGCTTGATGTCGCTGGCAAAATTTCCAACAAATCCATTCCAAGTGACTTTACTGCTTCCATATATCACCTTCCGCCAAAAAGCTATTTCAAAAGAAATTCATCAGAGAGAGGATAAACATCATTCTAGATGCAATGAGCGGTCCGTAAAGCAAAGTTCCCCGATCTTCCTATGCATCGTCCGCCGGAAGGGCACGTTTGTTATGAATCCTTAAAGCTAATACCACCAGCTATCTGGAGAATTATGTTGACACATGACCATTGTGATCCAAGGTAGAAAGAATCAGGCTCGCGACTGTAAGTTGATTACTCTTGTAAAGATGATGAATCGAACATGAAGCCCTAGATATGGTTTCTGGCTCCAAAGATACTTGGCAAACTGGCAATCTGATGGTTATTAGTGGACTCAATTGTATCCCCGATATGCCTTTGCTTCCCCGGTCAGAATTCATTCCCGGGTCCTTTGATATACCAAGCAAATATTGCTTCTTCCCGAAAGAAACTCACTAGATCTCAAAAGAATTGCTGTCTTCAGGGCGGGAAAGTCATCCACCGATATGGTGTACTCCTCCGCAAAGGTAGACAAGACTTTATTTTGGATCAAAACATTACCGATACGGCTCGTTCTGGATTTTTACTCTCGCCACGTGATCTTCCGACATTGAAGAATGAGAATTGGAAAAGTATGGGTGTGATGGAAATTAAGAAAATTCAAATATTTTTGGTGAATCTATATTTTAAAAGAAACTTCGAAACTTAGTAGTGTTATTTCTCGGGAGGGAAGGTTATCTTATTGTTTATGTGGTATCTGTAAATATAGCTAGTTATCTGAGGAGCAAGATAAATTAGTGCGTTTACTTGAGCAGAAACAAGGTTTTGATCCTACCCATCTCCAGTACTAAGAGGATAGCTTGACCTGTACGTCTATTTATCTAGCTACATTTTAAGAGATGGTCTGCAAGTCTAGCCCATAGTATTTCGCGCAACATCCTGGCGTATAAGATGTTTCTTGAAGGAAGCTTTCTCTAACGTCCGAGCATACTATGCACAGATATTGTCTCATATACCGCCACAGCGGTGGAATTGATGCTCCATTGACTGGCTTTATAAACCATAACGAGCTGGTCAAGTACACGGAAGGTTTATCAATAGATATTAATGCTAATCCCGGAGGACTTCTTCTAAGATATTTTGAATGAGTTTTAAATCCCGATCCACATCGACTTTCCACGTGCTAACCGCAATTCTGCACGCCGATTTCCCTTCCCATTTCGTTCCCGATAGATACATCATTCTGGTGGCATTAATTCTTTTCACCAGTTCATTGTTAATACTGTCATTTTTTGCTCGGAATATGACAATGATGTGTGTATTCTCAATCACATTTTCATTCTGCAATTTGCCTTTTGCGAGGAGCTCGTATGCCGCATGTGCATCTAAGAACATACAAATGCCCCTTGCTAATCTGACTTGACGAGCAAACATCTCACTTAAACCTTCACGTCCATACGCCAATAACACGGCATAGACTGGAAGAGCTCTGAATCGGCGTGAGTTCTCGAGGCCAATATTGAGAGGTGGTGGGATGGTTGATGGTCCAGATGAGAGGTATGCTGCATTTGGGTTTTGAAATACGGATGAAAGAATTGTTGCTGATCTACTAAAGAAGAAACCACAATCATAAGGCTACACAGTTTTGTAAGAACGGAGTAAAAAAGTCACTGAGACTTGTATAGCATACCACATTGAGCATTTTATGACAATCGCCAGTGATTGAATCAGCTAACTCAATACCCGCCGATACACTCCTTAAAGTGGCAAATTCAGCAGTGTCGGGAAGACTTTGGGCAAAAAGTCCGAAAGCTGGTAACGCAGAAGTATCAGCCACGAACAAAAACAACCATTTCTTAACTCACCTCCATCAACATGTAGCCAGGCACCATACCGGTCGCAAAGTTCGCGAACTTTTTCCATCTCGTGCCTTCCATTCGTTGCAAATCTTCCAGTATTGACCTCCCCAGCACTCAATGAAACGATACTAACCACTCCATCTTTCTCCCTAGCCAACTCGTGTTCCAAAATACCTAGATCAATCTTCCATGGCTCGGATGGACTGACTCCAATATCCTTGACACAAGCCCGTCCCAGACCAACAATACTGGCTGCTTTATATGTAGAGCTATGAGCCATAGAAGTCAGTATCTGAATCTCTGTGATTCCAGCTTTATTACAAGCCATAAGCAACCCTAATTCTCCAACTGCTCTACTCTCTCCATTCATTTGGAGCCGCCGACCAATCACAGCTTCCCGTCCACAAGCCAATCCAAGGGCATTTGAACCAGTAGCTCCGGTAGTAAAAGTTCTGCCTTCCCAGCCCTCACCCAAATTCAACAGCTCTGCAAGCATTCCCAAGGCTTTGTCTTCGATAATTGTGCTGATGCTTTGATCAGGTAAATGCACTTGAACATTTTGATCAAAAGCAGTGACGATATTATCAGCAACTTCTGCGATTGGAAAGACACCACCAGTGACAAATCCATAATAGTTAGATGAAGTTTTAGGACCATTAAAGCCAGGGGTTATATCAGACAGAAGATGTGCCGCCGTGGCTTCTTCCCCGAGCCCTACCGCTGGTAGGTTTGTGGTAAGGGACTCAGTGGCTTGTAAGATTGCATTGGCTGCGGGCAAGGCATCATTCGTCGTCGAATCAACAAATATTCGTAGCTTGTTGTATGATGAGGCAATCGAGAATGCCATAGTGAAATCACAAACAATAGAAAGTAGTAGGGGACAAAAGTGGGATCTCGTGGTGAGAGCTGTGTCACATTACACAACTAAAGAATCGAAGTCAACGCCGCGAAGTTATATAGACCTTAAACTTACACGCACGCAATCTTACGAATTTGGCATTCTTTTGATAATGGGCCAATCGATCGCGAACTCCTTCCTTGATGTGTGTTAATTTCTATCTTAAGTTAGACCCCTGATGATGTGGCCCGTCTTTTGTACGTGATGGAGTTAATTGCTAATTTTGATAACCACACCGAGTGCACCGCCACATGTGGCGCTACGAAATCACCAAACTTCTACTCGTTCCAAGTATCTTAAGCTTACATCAACAAAATATACTTGGAACACTCATGTTGTATTTGAGCACAACATTTTTTACCAAGCCAATGAAGTGTGATATGAATCTAAAGATTGGCCTCATCAATTTTAATTCAAATGAGAATCGATGCAGGAGGATGGCACGCGCCTGAGTTTAGTCGTAGCACACCTAAAGCGACATACAGCACTTCTCAAGTCTCCTCAGCTCAGCAACAGTGAATTACAAGAAAAAACTACCGTTATGCATCGGTAGATGAAAAGAGTCCGATGAATCGGAGGTAACCTTTTCTTCCAATTCACAAAGGATATTCCCTCCCGCGACTAACGTCCTGTCGGGACCTGGACTCAGTCGGAATCAGACACGAGTGGTTATACAATCTTTGTGTATGACTAGAAAGACAGAAAGCATGTCAATTTAGTTTCCGTTGCCATGTCATCGGGTGATGGGCCTTCCCATTCTGGCTACTCAGTTCACTAACGAACCTCTGTTGGACTCAGACGGATACTTGCATGATCATCAATTAGATTGAGTGCTCGTTGTTGGAGATGGCTTCCTCATTTGATATCACGCATATACTTTCTATCATTTGTTGCAAATTTCAGGGGGTTAAGTGTGCAGACAATTTCCCTACTAGTGTTGTGGTCCATTACAAAAATGTCGCAGCTCCAACAATTTGTTGGTCCAGGCTGAATGCATTTATCCGCAGCTGGCACGAGTCCCGTACGCCAAGCTGCATGCACTGCAAACAAAATACCAACCAGTAGTCTGGGCTCCCATGCATCTGGCTAACGCGTCCCAACATACGGATTCCGAAGGATGGAAATGCCCCGGCATTTATGTCAGACCACTATGGCGGAATTTAGATTCGCGAATGAGATATATGCAATCGACCTAATCCAGAAACATGTATAACATAGTTGTCGCAACTGAGTGGGTGATTCAAAGTGCTCTGTTTGTATTGGCTTGGCTTTGGCCTATCGTTCTAGAAGGTTGTGAGCATCAAGTGTGGGAAATTACAAGCAGCAGCATCAATGCGAACTCACGCCCGGCTACGGTAGTCGTGCCTAGCTGCATCAAAATCAAGCACCTGGCAGCCATACAAAATATCCGCAAATTTCCTTCCCGCAAAAACAAACGTACCAAATATATCTACGAACCCGAAGGTTTGGGTCCTTCCCTTTTGCATTTTTCATGATTTGAACTTTTCGTCACGCAAGAATATGTCTAAGTGTCAGGAATCTGAAGAATGTACTGGCCCCTCAACTACTCTTCAACCACAACATGAAGAGGATATTGAAGTACAGCTGGGTTGCAAGTCTCCAGGTGCAGGTCTAGATGCAGATTTTCGCCATGAGTCTGAGGCACAATCACCAGTAACTCCCGAGTCGAATGACAGGTCAGTTCAAACTCCTCTGTTTAAAACAGCTCCGGAAAAACTTATTTTATATCTAGATCATCATCAAAATCTTTGACAAGCAGTGTTGTGGATTTCCCCGAAGAAAACGGTAGAACCTACCATGGCTACCGTCCAGGAAGTACTAGTATCCAATTCTACTTTCTTTATTAATAGCTAATTAACCTTCTAGCGTATCATTTCCCAAATGACGCCAATGAACAAGACAGACTTGAAGCACAATTCGACATGTTAAAGTCTGTCTTCTCAGGCCTCAATTACTTTGCACCTTTATGCGATCCTCGCTATATCCTCGATATCGGTACTGGAACAGGTCAATGGGCGATTCAAATGGGCGACACCTTTCCCAAAGCCGAAGTTCAAGCCACGGACCTCTCTCCAATCCAACCAGTATCCGTACCTGAAAACGTTCATTTCTATATCGACGACGCGAGCGACGACGATTGGATCTTACCTCCAAATCACTTCGATTATATCCATACTCGAGTACTACTAGGATGTTTCAAGGACTTCAATAGTATTATCAAAAGAGCATTTCATTACACCAAACCCGGAGGGTATATGGAAAGTCAAGAAATCATGTTCACACCCTATTGTGACGATGACTCAATGTCAGATACATGGCCCTTCTTGGAATGGGTTGGATATATCGATAAAGCTGCCACAAAAGAGGGCAGATCGATGAATATTGCCTGTAATCTCAAAACTTGGTATGAAGCTGCAGGCTTCATAGACGTGCAGGAAAAAATCTACAAATTACCTATTAATCCCTGGTCAGCAGACGAGCATTTACAGAAACTTGGTCGGATGTCTGAGGAAAATTGGCTAGCATGTCTATCAAGTTTCAGCATGGCGTTATTTTCTCGAATCCTCGATTGGAAACAAGAAGAGATTGAGGTTAGTTCAGTCCTAGATCTCCTCAACTCAACTCAAACTCAATCTTTCCACACTTATTTTAGTTAAAACTGGTTAAGCTGATACAAAATAATAAAACCAGGTCTATCTAGTAAATATTCGAAAATCAATCCCAGACCGATCTATCCACGCTTATCATAAGATATACGTTGTATGGGGGAGAAAACCCGAAGATGAAAAGGTGGAATTATTATCGCCTAGTAATACTTCTTCTAATCAGATACTTTCTGGAAGTATTCCCGTTCGACCTGAACCGGAGAAAAGTGTTACTTGAGAGGTTCACTCGCGGTTGTTCAACCAGATGATCTAAAAATGATGATTTTTGGATGCTCGAGTTATTTAACCTTATTGCATATTGATCACTCAACTAGTATACATATATGGGTTAACGTAGTCAGTCATTTTCTGGCAAAGAGGGATCAATCAATATCTTTTCAATCAATTCCAAGGTTTTCACAGATGAAACTCGACTCGCTTCCTCTCTTTGCATGAGTAGGATATAAATATTTATGTATCAAGTTAAGATTACATTGAGAAATATACCAACCCGCAATAACCTTGTGTTTAAACACATCAAACATCATATACATAGAGTGTCAAATCTTTTGCTTGACCGAGCATTTATTTAACTTCTACTTTTTCTTTCTTTCGCATGTACTTACACTACAACCAAAATCTCCTCAACTTCAAAGCTATTCATCCCTACATACATCTTCCTCGACATATTCCTTTTATTCTCTTATAGAGAATTAGTTACAATGTATATTAAAATGATTCTATGTCATTTATTATTATATTTCATATCATTTACATTCATATATTTAACCTCAAATTATCTACTCACACTCTCTCCCGTTTAGCACCAACCTACTAAGTATTTCACCCACTAAACTTACACCCCCCTATCACCAATAACCACAAACTCCCCCACCGTTGCACCCACCCCATCATCCTCCCAACATCCCTCCACAACTAACCTAACAAAATTTCCACTCCACGCCCCACCCTCAACCACCAATGTTGTTTCATTTCCTACAACCGGCACTACATTTTCCGTGTTTGCAGCTTGGTTTTGTGTCGCATTACCATTACTCTCACTAGTAGTATATGGCAAACTGGGGGAGATATCTTCAATATCGATGGTCCATTCATTGCCATATATTTGTCCTTCGCCTGTGGTATCGTTGCCGAAGATTATCGAGGCGCGGAGAGGTGGTCGAAGGCCCCAGTTGAAATAAATGTTTCGAATGGGAGATGGAGGCATAGAAGTGGTGTTTATGAGGAGGGAGGAAGATTCGTTTGTAGAGGGTTGCCAAGAGGTAGATGATGCGCCGTCAATAGCTGCGACAGGGAATTGACCAGCTGAAAATGTATCATTGGATGTTACGGGCAAACATTGAAGGAGATTGTTGGGAATCGTTAAGTTTTGGAAGTAGAGACGGTTTGGAATGGTTAGCATTTGGTTTATGGCGATCTTGTAGGATGTTGTGTTTGAGTTGTTGGGACCTGGATTACCGACTACGAAAGGGAGAGTGGTGTTTTGGTAGAGATCTTCCAGGGTTGTGGAGGGGAAACGGGTAACGTTTGTATGTGTGGTATTCATGGTTGCTGAAAGAGTTGCCCCTGCGTAGTGGAAAGTGCGAACCTTGATGTGGGAAATTTGAGGGGGAAGTGAAGGGTTGAGAAATAGAGTTGGTTGATCTGTTCGAATGCCCAGATAGCCGAATGGTACAATTTGGTCAGCTCCTCCATGACCAGTCAAGAATGGGAATGCTGGATTTGTGCCTCCGTTAAGTGTAACATTATCGATGACTTGCTCAGAAAATTGATACCATGGTCCTCGGAGGTATGGAAGGAAACCATTTAGAGTGTAAGTATATGCGGAACATCCGGATGGAGACAAAGCGTTTGCGCCAACAGCGAAAATAGAATAAGTCATGGCGGGTCCATCAGGTGATTGTCTATTTGCATACTTTGATTTGTTAGTTCAGTGGATATTCATAATATGAGGGAGACCTACATAATCTAAATCCAGAAGTTTATCCGCCTCCGTATAATTCTGATTGAAATCCAAGGGATAATTTAACAAAACGACATCAGCTTGCTTTACCGCAGCACTGTTGTTCATTGTTTGATATTCCAGCGTGATATTAGAAGCTGCAGATGGGAATTCGATATTCTGTTGCTGCTGTTGCCACGTTGAATTGACTTCCAAACCATCAAAAATTCTCAAACTGTTTACTAATTCCAATAAAGTTGCAGCGGAGGCCATCGTAAATGCTCCATTGTCTATGTTATTGGCATACTCATCTGGATCTGTCATATTGTGAACCCAGTATGTTTGTGTAGTTTCGTTAAATTCTAGTAAATGCCCTGTCATAATGGCTGTACTCTCTATAATCTGTCTAGGTCCATTATTGAACCAAGTCTTGTTGTTTGTGATGTTGTATTCCTGTATCAAGTTGAATGAAATATCATAGTTGAGATGATATTGGTAATCTACACAAGGACCCGTGCCGGTACAGTTTCCATATCTCCCACTAGTCCAGGAGTAAAGGGAGCTTCCATTTGGATAATTGTTGAATGCTGCATTCGCTAATGATTGATTATGCTGCTTGACGCGGAAATTGCTAATTTGCTTGCTCCACTCTGGAAACGCCAGATTGAGACCAGGTGCCATCCAATAATCAGCATCCCAGAAAACTAACCCAGCATATGAATCAGAATATAGTCCACCAACTGAAATACTGTTGTCATTCAACCCACTGCCTTCGGGTTGCAGATTCTGAAGAAGATAGTAGGTATTTGCAGCTGAAGCAATATGAAGCGCTTGGACATTTGGATCCTCTGGTAATTCCCCGGTGACTGGATCCGTAAAGTCATCCACGGAATCTGGAGTCAAAATTTTGGCCCAAGCTGCAACATGTTCCGCTAAAAGGGAATCCCATCCGGACTCTTGTGCCGACCTTTGAGTTTCTCGAGCTACGCTCTCAGGATTGGAGAATTTATCTGTTGAGGCAATTCCAACATATTTATAAAAGGTCGCAGTTTCTCCAGCTTTCAAGTTGATGTCGAAAGTTTGACCGATGGTTATATCATCTGTAGAGCTTATGTAGGCTCCACTAGCATTGGTTCTCGACGAAGTATTTGTGTAGCTATTTGAGAAGTTGACACCGGAGATAACAAATCCAGTGATATCTGGAAGATTATTAGGGTGCACTGCCGAATAAATGGTGGTTCCATTATCATCTAATCCTTTGGATGAAAGAGTGGATCGAACGGCACTTCGACCGTCCAGCAAATCTGTAACCTGCCCATCGATGTCGCCGGAGGAACAATAGCAGCCTTCACAGCCACAACATTCGGTCTTTCTCTACTGAAAAATGCAGCATATGAGACATTGAAAGTAGAATTCTGAACTGGCGACCATGTATAGTTCCATTCGGCCAAACCATTCTGAAATGAAATCTTGGAAGAAAAGTTCGTAATTGAGGTATTGTTAACCGTAGCATCTAGAAAATTAGATCCGAAAGAGAATACTAAACCGGTGGGATGTGGAATTCCACTAATGAAAGATTCCCAGCCATACTGGTTCAACCAAGGATAATTTGTACCTTGAGGAGGAATTTGCGGAGATTCTACATCGTAAAATCCAGAAATAGTGGCAAACGAAATTCTATCACTGAACAATGGCCATCCATTGGAAGGCGATGTACCATTTGGATCTGTTTGATTCACATCTTTCTCAAAGAATGGACCTACTCAATATTTATGAATTAGTACCGATACGATATCATGCATGATATATTCCAAATTCATGAATGGTCCGTCATACCTGCTGCTGCAAGAGAAGCACCAGTGTACCCGTTTGCAAGTGACAATCGCGATTGATAATGACCTGGAATGAATGTAGTGGTAGTCAAGGACCAATCACTTTGATTCCAAGTCGATAGTCCGGCACTGATGGAAAAGTCGGTGGCAGCAAGTACAGCTAAAGAAAATAGCCATATGTTTCCTAAGAGGCAAAGAATGGAAGGTATCATGTTGAAGTTCCAGATTTGTAGGTGATAAACTTTAGACTAAGGGCGACAATTCCAAATCCATAGCAGAGAAAAAGTTGAATGAACGTCTGGATATGATTAATTGGAAGTACAAGATGATCAATTGAATGTTTAATAGGTTGTCCACCTGCGAAGTACACAGATGATGACGTGCTTCCTGCTTCTTTACTTCCTGCTTGGCTTTTATCGGCGTTTTTCTCCTGCATGGAGACTCCGGAGTATGGAGAACAAGAGAAGGAAAATTGCTAAGATTACCTTTTTGCTGTGTTGGCGTCCTTGTCCTAATCGCTTGACAGCCACCAAAAACCAAGTTTCTAGGAACGGGCAGGGTGGCTGCATTTTGCGGGGTTGGGAAGGCGGGGTTGGGAAATTGTATGGAGTGTGAGTAAAAATGTCGGTCAGGTTTTATCAAGTCACATGAACACTCGCTTAGCGTATTCCCGGTTTTAGTACGTAAGGTGGCTTGCGGCTTATCCATTCAATTAAACCACGTCCTTTCTCTCCTACATCCACCTCTCTTCTGGAATTCTGGAACCGCCTAGCCTCTTTACGTTATATCGAAAGGATTAATGCTTTCACCGTATTTGCTGACATGCAGGAGTATTACAGTAATAAAGTCCGCATGATGTGATGTCTCGGAAAAAAGTTGGGACGACGTTCCTACCGTCTTCAAAGTCGCTCAATCATTTGTGAACTTGTTTCTAAGCCAAGAATTATTGTTTTCTCTTTTACGATATTTTGCTGCTTATTCACCGCCTCCCACTAATTTGCCCCCATGCATCCGGACTATGTCTTCCATTTTGCCAACCTCCACCATCTATCATCATACTCTCACGACTAATTTGTCTCCCGGAGCCATTGCTAGTGTTCGTTCCCGCGTTTGGTGCTGCCGCTACATTTGACACGAAGGGGTTGTTACTACCGCTTGATATTTGTCCATTAGGCTGAGCCATTTCCGCGGCTTGAGGTGCCTGCTGTTGGATGGAATCTGGTTGTGGTTGTTGTTGTGGTTGTTGTTGCTGCTGAATCTGAGTGGGCGCTAATTGAGGATAATTGTAGAGATCCAAAATACTGCGCTTATCTACTAATCTTCCAGTCGGCTGTGGCATCAAAGGGTACGTTTGCTGCCGATACTGGTCATACTGAGAGGTTTGAGGTTGTACCTGAGGTTGTTGGTATTGAGATTGCGGTTGTTGTTGGTATCCATATTGTGATTGCAATCCTTGCTGCTGCTGCTGCTGTTGCATATTTGCTTGGTTGAGGAATGGATTCATTTGTGGTGGAGGATTTTGTCCTCCCATATTGTAGTTCCCAGGTGGATATTGCTGTTGAGACGTTTGAGCGACTGGACTTGCGAACAAAGTTTGATTAGTTGCGGTTTGTTGCATAAAAGGATTTGATTGGAGGTTAGTGTTGACGACTGGCGGCGGTACTTGTTGCATGAATGGGTTGGTATTCATGTTATTTCGATCAAATTGCTGTGATTGAGATTTTTGGGCCTGATTGTCGTATGTGACGGGCTGATAGTAGTGCTGTGGCAAGGAAGGAACAGGAGGCGCCATAGATTGTTGATATAGTTGTTGTACTGCCGGTGGTTGAGGACCAGGGACCCCACCTGTATGGTGAGGGAAAAGGGGCTGTGGTGAAGAAACCGACATATTTTGGAATGCCTGATTCAAATTGAGCTGTGATTGAGATGGCATCAATCCGAACGGATTTGTGCTCGCAGTGTTCTGATATGGATTTCCTCCCATCATCTGACGCTGTGCTTGTGCCATTGAACCTGTAGACTGTGTAGACTGCACATGAGGGAAGACAGGATTATCAAGTCTATCAAATGGGTTGTTAGAGGCTGATGACGTTGTGGGACTAGTTGCTTGAGGCCGCTCAAATGATAAACCAGGCGGACTAGCGGGCGTTCGCGGTCCAGAAGAATTTATAGAGGATGCTGTTCTTGCACTAGATCCGCCCTCACCTAGCCGGACTAGAGTTTCAATGGACTTTTCTAAATTTCCATTTAAGCCCTTAAGCACTGTTGTATTTCTCTTCTCGTCCCTAAAGCCTAGCTCTCGTAATTTCGCCATCTTCGACTCTAGATCATCCGTTGCGTCCAGAGAAGTCCCAAATATCCTTGAGTGTTTATTATTTCTCGGTGGTGGCGATGGCGGTTGATTATAATCGTTAAATTCTGCGCGCGCATCTTCATTGTCTTTTTTTGCTTTCGAGGAAAGGGGAAATATTGAAGAAGCCGATCTAAAGCCAAACTTCGCCCCATTCTTAGGGGGGAGTGGCGGAGGGTGATCGTCTGAACTCGAACTACCTGTGTGATTCCGCCTTTGGACTTGAGGTCCATTGCTATACTTCTGCCGTATAAATCGTTCCATGGCCGAATCAGCCTCATCAGCGTCGATAGGGATTGGAGGTCGTGTATTTTGTGGGTTGTAAATTCGATTCGACGCAACATTTCCCACCTTTTTCATATGCTGTCAAACCATTAGAAACAATACTGGAACGTCTTTTTTTCAAACCTACATCTACTTGATCCTTTGACCATGAATCCATACTGAGCGATTTAACCTTTGTGATATGTGTCCCCAGCTTTCGGTGTAGGGCCGCACAACGCATACACAAGAATATCCCCAACTATTCCGTTGTCAGTAATTGTCAGAACACATGTACTCCTCCCTCAATGGATGGTGCGCCGACGATTGATTTGAACTTACACTCCAACTTGCCCATCCTACATCCGTGATCAGTTCATGTTTGTTGAATATGGAGCCTTGGGTCTTACCTGGATTTCTTGCCTGGCAGTCGGCACAAACATTATTTCCCGGGGATTTTACAAGTTCTTGCAGAGCCATTTCGTTCCGCGCAAGCTGTCGCTTGCTCAACATTCCCGACATGATTGTTAATGAAAGTAAATATTAAAAGTTGTATTGGGATAAGTTCGAGATGTGAAGGAAACAGATTGAAGTAGTTGGTTGATCAAGGAAGTTATCTCGACAAGTTGTGTGTGAATAATTTCGGTATAATAGTTACAGCTTTATACAAAGATATACGGATGAATGTACAAGAACTCGTAAGTATCGTTTCCAGTCGTAAAATCGTTGAAGAGGGAAAAAAATGGCGGACCGTATCAGGTTATGTTCGGTATGGCCGTGTATTTAGATTCCCAGGCAATGTCACCAAAGTGGATGGAACAATGATAAGTGGAGAGTCGGGAAATAAGGGTAGAGATGATGAGACGATGGGATGAGGATGAAGAAGTTAGAAGGTATGAAAAAGTTTCAGAAGAGAGAGAAAGATTGGAGAAAGGAGAAGAAACAGATTAAAGAGATTAAAGAGATACACCAACATAGAAAGTCAGAGCTTCGGGTGAGGTTCCTAATTTGTCAGAACTTGATCCCCCCAAGGTCGGCGTGAACATGGAAGTACAATACCGGTATGAACATGAGATTCCTAAACCTTATTGCCTTACAAATAAGTTATGTAATCATTCAAATAGCTTACCTGATGTTCATTTACAAGTGTCTCACTGAGATAAATCCTTCTTCCCTTTGATTAACAACTTCCCTACTCCACTTGTTACAAAGTGTTATTCTTTTCATTTCAGGAAGCAATACATATAGATCCGAAATTATGATTTCCATCTGGAGAAAGTTACCAGCATTATTGTAATTTATTTGTTGATCATCTATACAATTCCAGTTAGAGTCATCCGTCAATTATCCGTCATATATTCCACACAGAGTAATGGCGCGTGCATTCATGTCATCATAGACGAATCTCTGCTCCTTTGCTCTAAAATTTATTTCCACTGGGTATCTAGTCTAGGCAGGTAGTGTTGGTTGGCGCTTTAAGAATCGGGTGCCAGGAAACAATTGTTGTTGGCTTTCAGTTTATGCGCTCACCCAATGCGCCAATACCTGACCGCATATTGCTTATTTGTGACCGTTCAGTATTACAGCTAATCGAGGATGTTACGCGGAAGGAGGGAACGATACCCCTCAGTTCCTCAATCCTTCATCATCCATAGAAATTTCTCAACATCCAACAAATAAAATCAAAGCAACTCTCCTTCGAGCAACCAAATTTCCTCAGGATGGCCTCGAATTATCAAACTCTAAAGCCTAGCTTTAATCCTTCAACAGAGTCCGACTCGTCCCCACAAATCCAAGAAGTCGTCAAAGCACTCAACCTACTCCCCCACATTGAGGGAGGTTTCTTTGCAGAAACAGACCGAGCCCCAGACGTTGTTCCATCTCCATTTGGCTCCGACAAATCCACTACTTCAGACCTTGCACCTCAAAGACCTGGTTTTAACCCCACTGTACGAAATTCCTCAACTACCATTTTCTATCTGCTTACGCCAAACGGCCCGCAAGGCGGATTTCATCGGAATAAGGGGAGAACCGTCCATACATTACACAGAGGGCGAGGAAGATATGTTTTGATACACGCTGACGAGGAGGGTACGGAAAAGCGAATTGAAACCTTCATTGTTGGCCAAAATGTTGCTGCTGGCGAAAAGTTACAGTGGATTGTAGGTGGAGGGAAATTTAAGGCATCCTATTTGTTGCCAGATGAGGAGGGTGGAAAGGATAGCCAAGGGCTTTTGATCAGTGAGACGGTAGTACCTGGTTTTGAGTACTGTGATCATGATTTTTTGTCTCCTGAAGGGTTGAAACAGCTTGTTGGTGAGGAGAAAGCGAAGGAATTGAACTGGCTACTGAGTCCTTTGGGAAAGGGGGAGTAACGGATAGTTTCTGTTCTCATATGACATGGAATGGATATGGCTCGTGGAAAAGAGATTGCTTTTGAATTGAGTTTAGACTCTGCTGATATCAATTCTGACCCTTTTTCCATGCCACGCAAGTGTTAAAGATTTTATACAATGTGCGCAAGGGAGTATCAACAAGTTGGTCGAATATTCTTTGATCTGTCAATACGTCTAGCTACTTCTCTAGCACACCAGAGCCTAAGTAATCATTCACAATCCATAAACCCTTACTCTGCAGTCATATGTTTTTCCATCTCTTCTCCATCTCTCCTCTCTCCCGCAGTCTCAAATTTTCTTCCCTATCAATACGATCCACCTCAATTCACTGTGTACTCACAATAAAAGCAATAGAGATAACTAGTCCCTCAAATATACATCCCCATACCATGCAAATACTTAAAACAAATTCAACGTCAATCAATATACCTACCTACCTAATCTCACTATCTAACAACATATTGTAAGATTACCCAAAAATTACAATAGATAATAGCGATGATGCAAAAGCATGCCGCATTCATTGCTCGCGCATCTTAGTCCAAGTGAGATTTCTCGGTAGGATATGGCTAATTAATTACTGGTTTTTATATTTTGGGATGGATGGATGGTTAAGATGGGTGATTACTATGTTGTGTATGTTGCTTTATGGGGGTTATCATATGTACAGTGTTTTTTTTCACTTAATGACGGGTGTTTTGTATACATATCTGTCTCTTGTATTTAGATTGCTTTGTTATATATAATGATCAATGATGTTGGAGTATATACTACATGTGTAGGTATTTACTAGGTACATTTTAAGATATTGATGTGAAGTGGAGTTTGGAGTTCAATCATTGAAACGAATATAGTTTTTTGAAAGTGCTTAAGATGGAAAGAGATATTAAGAGTCTGATAGAGAAGATAGATTCGGCCATTAATGATTTATCCTTAACGTTCAAAGTAAATCACATAACGATGCTAAAACTCACTTGCTCCAAGTAGATGAAAATGAGTGCTAGTATTAAAACAGATATGTCACCGTAAAAAACGATTGTCTACCTAGTAGGAGAAAAAAGAGGGGCCAAAGATGGATGTTATTGACCAGAATTCCAACAGGGCAAAAATGCAAAAAGACATACAACAGTGGGGATTCGCTGGTGGTCACCCACCCAACTACTAATCCACCGATCTGAAGCTTGTGTATGGCAGAGCGGACGGGATGCCCAATTCTCTTCAGTCTATGGTCGTATGTGCTACTTGCTGTTTGATTTTATGATATAATCAGTAAATAATGGTTGAATGGCTGGATTGTTGGTTGTGATGAGGTGATAGGCGAAGCTACTCAATGACCCATGTGTGTTTCTAGAGACTTTGTTTTTTTATGGGATGTATTCGGAGCTTTATTGGTCATCTACCTACATAGTATTCAAACATAGATTTTATTTATCTTAATTATTTAAATAGTTCGTGTTAATTACTTAAATCATCCAGCTGAAAATACCCCTTCAGAGCTACCCTTCTGAAAGCTAAAGTT